>NC_140089.1:1165336-1230336 GCF_964237585.1 Gallinula chloropus | reverse complement strand
TGCAGCATCCATGATGAGGTGAACTCCAGCATTTGTGCAGCTCCTGGATCTTCTGGTAATTAAGAGTTTTTTCAAACACCTTTTCTGCAAGTGCGAAGGTGAGAAATCTAATTTAATCTGAAGCTGCTCCTTTTTCTCTGGTAGCTGCTCTCAGTAAGCAGAGGGAGGGGGTGGGCTGCTGTTTGCAGGGGAAGAGGAGAGTGTGTGAAGGAAAAGAGCTGGCTGTGCCACTAGCTTTGTGTAAGGTTTCCTCTTTCAGAGCCTTCTTTGCCTGAGAAACGCTGCTTGAAGAAAGGAGGTGTAAAAGAGTTAGCTGAGTCGCCTGGCAGCCACCCCGCTCATCCCTTGCCTGTTGAGGTGGGGGAGCAGCCTGTCTGCTGAAAGGAGGGAGGCAGGGGATGCACAGGGAAGAAGAAGCCAGGTGTGATGCAGAAGTGCTCGAGTCTGCTCACAGCAAACACAGCTGAAGGGAAGGGACAGGTAAAATCAGGCAGTTTTCATCCCCTCTCCTGCTTTTCCTGTCATCGAATCCATACTGAAGTGAGCAAAGATGCAGTTTCTCAACACTCACACCAATAAAGAGCAAGCCTCAGCAAGGATTTCAAGGTGTGTAGGCTTGCGTGCCGCTGTGGTACGTGGTTTAGCTGGCAGGTGGCAGGGACCAGGCTGTCATTCCTGCCATGCCATTGCCCAAAATCATCCTTGCTTTGCTCTGTGTGCAGGAAGGGAGCAAGGAGGTGGTGATGCTTTGAAGACCCTTCATTTCTGGCAAGAGTTCCTCCAGGGCTCAGCACCCCTCCTGCCACAAGGACTGAGGATGCAGGGAGGGCTGGTGGGTGTCTGAGGAAGGCTGCTGATCACACAGCACTCCCAAAACTACAGGCTTTTGCTATCATCTTCCTCTCACTGAGGTCAACATCAGGATGTTCCCACACTCCTCTTCAGTAGGGGCAGATCTCACAGGTGACCTGAGTTGTGGGGTTTGAGGGGTTCTTCTTTTGCTCAGGGATGGATGGCACTACAGCCAAAGTTCAGGCAGCTTCATAGAATCCCAGAATCCCAGGCTGGTCTGGGCTGGAAGGGACCCCAAGGCTCACAGAGCTCCAACCCCCTGCCACAGGCAGGGACACCAACCTCCAGACCTGGAGCTACACAAGGTGGCCCAGGGCCCCAGCCAACCTGGCCTTGAACACCCCCAGGGACGGGGCACCCACCCCCTCTCTGGGCAGCCCCTTCCAGCCCCTCACCACTCTCTCTGCAAAGAACTTCCCCCTAATATCCAATTTAAACCTTCCCTCCTTCACCTTCACTCCATCCCCCTTGTCCTGCCATTATCTACCCTTTTAAAAAGCTGATTCCCCCCCGTTTCTCTGCTCCCTCTAGGTACTTCAGCTCTGCATGCCCTAATTGTGGCAGGGAATCAAACCCACCAAAACCTGTGGCCAGCTGGGATAGACAGGACCCCTCCAGTTCTTACAGCTACCGCTTCCCTTAACGAAGACACTTCAAATAAGACCAAACCACCCAGAGTTTGGGGAGAAACAGCCAGTTCCTGCTGCAAAGCAGCCAACTGCATTATTTATTCCTCCTTTTTTAATGCACCGTCAGCTCTCTGTGGCGTGTGGAGCAGGGGAGGCTGCAGTGGTAACTGATGCTGCTGCAGAGGGGTCAGCAAGGTGGGTGCGTTTCGTCGCCTGCCCAGAAACACCTCCACTTCTCCATTACTCAGGTGAAAAACTCACTTCTATGGATGGTGAGGAACGGTTGTACCTGCTTCCTTTTCTTTTTAGGTGGCTCTCGCCCTGCTGTCCCAAAATCCCAGTGTCTGCCACAACAGCTACGCCGGGTCACAGGTTGCGCACCCCTTTTTTGACAGCTGTCACTGTGATCCCCCCCTCCCTGCTTGATGTGGAATCGCTCCTCACCGTAGCACAAGCTGGAAGCTTCCCCTCCCTCCTCACCAGCCCCAGACCTGGCACTGTGCAGGGAGGGGACGTGCCGCTCCCAGGCAGTCCTGGCGTGCTGGACACCTGAGTTCTGTGGCTGCAGAGTGCCAGACTCGAGCCTGAGTGGCTTCTGGCTTCTAGATCACTTTAGACTCGCTGACTCTGCAAGACATCTCATATCTGATCACTTTCAGACTCCCCAAATGGATATTTTAGGCATATTATTGGTCCCTATGAGACAGCAGAATTATTTTATACAGCCTCTAAGCAGCTGTAAGCTGACGGGTGTTCTCCGTCAGTCCTACAGCTGTGCTTGTGTGTTTGTGTGTGTATACCTGCACGTGTACAGCACCTGTTTCTGTGGCATCTGTCTCAAAGCATCATCAACATTTCTGCTTTCAAAAGGCTGGTGAAAACGTGCAAGAAGAGGAGGAAGTTTTGTGGTAACTTAAATCCGCCTGTCATCAGTTTTTACCCTGAAATTCAGCAGGATTGTGAAAGAGAAATCACAGAACCCCCGACTGGTGTGGGTGGGAAGGGACCTCAGCCCCCTCAGGGCACCCCTGCCACAGGCAGGGACATCCCCTCAGCCCAGGGTGCCCCAAGCCCCATCCAACCTGCCTTGAGCCCTGCTGGGCAGCCCCAGCTCCTCTGGGCACCCTGTGCCAGGGCCTCCCCCCTCCCCAGGAAGGATTTCTGCCTCCCAGCCCCTCTCCATCCCCCTCCTGCAGCTGAAGGCCCTTCCCCTGGGCCTGGCCCTCCCTGCCCTGGGCACCAGCCCCTCTCCAGCTCTCCTGGAGCCCCTGGAGGGATGGGAAGGGGCTCAGAGCTCTCCCCACAAGCAGCCTTCTCTCCTCTCCTCCAGGCTGACCCAGCCCAGCTCTCCCCCTTGCCTTCCAACCCAGACCAGTCTGTGAATCTATGATTCTGTGAAATTACTGCTTATTATTACACAGAAGGAAGGCAGGACACAGGGATCATTTATTCCGTGTACAGGAAGCAACTCCTGATGTGAAGAGAACGGCAGAGGGGTTCACAGAAGGATCTGTGTGTTGCTTTTTGAGGCTGCTGCTGCTCTGCTCCGAGATGCTTTGGGCCACGATCCCAAAAGGCCACTTCTGCTGGCAGGATGGGAAGCGAACTGACATCCTGCGTGCTGAAGGCAGAAGTGATACCGAGCGCTCGCTCTCTGTCCTGAGAGTTCAGTCTCAGGAAGGTGGTGTTCTCAGTGTTCACCTGCTGCTTCTCTCCCATGTCTCATGCTTTGTCAGCCATGAATGTGTGAAATCTTGTTCCCCTGGTTGGTGTACAGGTGGTTAAGGTGATTTTACCAGGTATCACAGACTCACAGAGCTGTCGGGGTTGGAAGGGCTCTCCAGAGGTGCAACTTCATACACTGGCAAGGTCACAGGTTCTTCCCTATAAAGGTGAACCCTGAAGACCCCAAAATCTAAAGCACAGAGAATCACAGGATGACAGAGCTGTTGGTGAGGGAACACATCACCCCAGCACCAGCAGGGACTGGTTTCCAAAAAATCTCATCTTTTGTGGTTGTGGTTTCTCTCCCACAGGGCACACTCCAGCTGCCTGAGGGTCCTTCCCCTTCCTTATGAGTAGAGACACATGGAAATTAGATATATAGATATATTTTAATTTTAATTTCAATTTTAATTTCAAATCATGACTTTTCTAGTGCTACACTTGTACCAGACCAGCTCGGTCTGTGGAAGATCCACAAGGAACCACATTCCCACCCTCCCATCACCTTCACTGGAATCACAGAATCACAGAGCTGTAGGGGTCGGAAGGGACCCCCAGAGCCCATGGGGTCCCACCCCTGCCCAAGCAGGGTCCCTAGGACAGGGGCTGGAATCTCTGCAGAGAAGGAGACTCCACACCCCCTGGGCAGCCTGTCCCAGGGCTCCCTCACCCTCACTGCCAAGAAGTTCTTCCCCACATTGGGGGGGAACTCCCTGGGCTCCAACTTGAGCCCATCGCCCCTTGTCCTGTCCCCACAGACACTGAGCAGAGGCTGCCCATGGCCCCTGGGTCCCACCCTTCAGCTCTTGATCCCCATTGATCAGATCCCCTCTCAGGCTTCTCCTCTCCAGGCTGAACAGCCCCAGCTCCCTCAGCCTTTCCTCACAGGGGAGATGCTCCAGGCCCTTCATCCCCTTCGCAGCCTCCTCTGGACTCTCTCCAGGAGATCCCTGGCTGTTTGATCCCAGGGAGCCCAGCACTGGACACAACACAATAGAGGTTATTAGGAGTATGGGGGATTTTTATCCGCTCTGCCCGACTCTTGCACAGGTGGAAACTCACCAGCCTTGACACACTCATTTGTTCAGCTGCTGAACTATCTCTCCAGTACAAGACAGGGCTCAGGCCTTACCATAGCTTTACCCCTTGTTGTAATTTGATTCTATAAATAGAAGTGTGGGCTCTTCACAATACAACACCCGTCTCGTACGCCCCTGTTAAGCTGGAGAATCATTAAACCAACTAAAGACGTGTTTTTCCTGGCTCTAATTTCTTCCAGGCTCACAACCTGTAATTTGCATGTGACTTGGTAGGCAGCAAGGCATTTGGGGTTTTACTCTACTCCTTCCCTGCCTCATTCTTAGGAATAACATCGTCCCAGATGTTTAGATCCACCTCTGGAACAGGGAGCAGGCAGCGCTGGGCTCCTTTGTGGAACGGGGCTGCTGGCTGCTGTAGCAACACTGTTTGTTTACCCTGTTAGCTGGAAATAGTCACAGTCACCACTCAGACGCCTTCAGCCCTGTCCAAACACCACGCTCGCTGTAATTGTGACAATTAGCATGGTGCATCCCACTTTGCTATTGTTTATGCAATGTTACCTCATCACCCCTTCTGATTTTGCATTCTGCTGTCTAAAATGTTTATTTTTTCACATATTTTACACTAGCCTGTCTTTCCCTTTCCTTTCCTTTCCTTTCCTTTCCTTTCCTTTCCTTTCCTTTCCTTTCCTTTCCTTTCCTTTCCTTTCCTTTCCTTTCCTTTCCTTTCCTTTCCTTTCCTTTCCTTTCCTTTCCTCTCCTCTCCTCTCCTCTCCTCTCCTCTCCTCTCCTCTCCTCTCCTCTCCTCTCCTCTCCTCTCCTCTCCTCTCCTCTCCTCTCCTCTCCTCTCCTCTCCTCTCCTCTCCTCTCCTCTCCTCTCCTCTCCTCTCCTCTCCTCTCCTCTCCTCTCCTCTCCTCTCCTCTCCTCTCCTCTCCTCTCCTCTCCTCTCCTCTCCTCTCCTCTCCTCTCCTCTCCTCTCCTCTCCTCTCCTCTCCTCTCCCCTCCCCTCCCCTCCCCTCCCCTCCCCCCCTCCCTCCTCCCCTCCCCTCCCCTCCCCTCCCCTCCCCTCCCCTCCCCTCCCCTCCCCTCCCCTCCCCTCCCCTCCCCTCCCCTCCCCTCCCCTCCCCTCCCCTCCCCTCCCCTCCCCTCCCCTCCCCTCCCTCCCCTCCCTCCCCTCCCCTCCCCTCCCCTCCCCTCCCCTCCCCTCCCTCCCCTCCCCTCCCTTCCCTTCCCTTCCCTTCCCTTCCCTTCCCTTCCCTTCCCTCCCCTCCCCTCCCCTCCCCTCCCCTCCCCTTCCCTTCCCTTCCCTTCCTTCCCTTCCCTTCCCTTCCCTTCCCTTCCCTTCCCTTCCCTTCCCTTCCCTTCCCTTCCCTTCCCTTCCCTTCCCTTCCCTTCCCTCCTTTCCTTGGTTTGGTTTGGTTTTTTTTTTATATTCTTTTTCATTTTTCTTTTTTTCTCTTTTTCTTTTCCTTACTTTTTCTTCTTTTTATGTTTTTTTTCTCTTTTTCTTTTACTTTTTCTTTTCCTTTTCCTTTCCCTTTCCCTTCTTATTTTCTTTTCCCTTTTTATTTTCCTTTTCCTTTTCCTTTTTTTTTTCCTTTTCCTTTCTTTTTTGTCTTCTTTTCATTGCCACTTTTGAGCTCCTTCTACTTTGTCGAGAGGAAGCTTAAATTTAGGCACAGGCTGGGACTGCTGGAAGCAGCTTATTTACATCCAGCTGGTTTTGGTTCACGTTCACTCTGTGAAGCTCATTCATTCATCCTGAGCAGTTAAGCAGGGCTGGGAATGTTTGCCATCCACATCAGTTTCCAGTCTTTGCTTTTCTTCGGAATGAAGACACGAGTTCTCGCGGAGAAATCAGGTCCTGCTTTGCGACCCACCCCAGCAGACACTGTGCTGAGCAAACAAAGCTGAAATAAATAAACACAGGACCGCCCTCCCTGGAAGACACACAGGAAAGGGAAAGGTGCCAGATGTCAGTGGCTGATCCCACTTAAAGCTGCTGGAAGAGCTGCCATACCTGCAGCAGGGCGCGGGTGGCACCCCGAGGGCACAGCAAAAAGGGGGTGACACTGGCTCTCTTCGCTCTGCTCCTTTCTCCTCCCATCCCTGAAGGGGGAAAATAAACACAACCCATCCCACTTTCTGGCTCAGGCTCGGGCAGAGGGGAAGGCATGACCACATTTTGGCTCGTGACAGGAGCAAACCAAGTGAAAACGCCAAATTTGGCACTCAGGGGCGCTGAGCCTGACGGAAAACTGGCTTGAGATTGGGGCTGGTAGATGGATGCACAGCTACACAGACAGGTGACAGCAGGAAGAGCAGGGCTTCGTCCCTGCTCCTGCAAGGGACTTGGCAAGGACCGTAATTCCTTGGCAGGGATTTACCTACCTTTGCAGTGTCTTGAATTGCTCTAATGGAAGCAGAGTCATCCTGCAAGTGCAGAAATACGATGAGCGTAAGATCTCAGCCTCACTGCAAGGCTGCACTGCAGGATGAGAAGTCAGGATTAACTGTGTTCCTGTGCTTCACAGTAATTAACTTATCCTTAACCCTGAAAAACCTTTCCATGAGTGATTTATCTTCTCTTGAAGTACTGATGTCACTGGAAAGCCACAAAATGTGAAGACCACACTGGGATTAACTAGTAATCAGTTCTCCAAATGGTGTGAGATGGTCATGAAGGAATGGCAGCCTTTAGAAAGTGGTTTCTGGGACCAGCAGCACCCCACAGTGATATGCTGGGGCAGGGGGAAGGAACCCCACATTCACAGGTGCCCTGAGGTTTTTATTTCCCAAGTAATTCCAAGAAAGGAAAATGCACGAGCCCTGGCTGTGCTGAGACACCACACATCCCTTTTAGGCCGCTCCGCAGCTCAACGCTGCTGGATGTCACTGCTGCGGCACTGTAGGGACTAAAAAGAAGCTTCTTGGGGAGCTGCCAAAATGGGCAGGGTAGAAAAATTAATAAGTGCCTGCCACTGAGTCACGCTATCTGCCAGCTCCTCGCTACAGCCTGCAGCAAGCTGTCAGACTGTGGGACTGGCATTGTCCCCGGAACCGTGTTGGACCTCTTCCTTGGAAGGGCCTTGTTTAGAAATGCCAGGCTTGCAGGCTTCTGTTGGAGTGCCACCATATATATATATATATATATATATATATATATATAGATATATATACACACACAGATTGAGAGGGAGAGGTACGTGGTTTCTATCTCCAGGACACCCGTGGAGGATATCCTGCAGCTCTGGTTGCATAGCAGGTCCCTGTGGCATCTCATTAGCATCTTTCTAAGCCACTTATTGTCATCAAAACCCTTAATGACTTTGCTTGGGATTTCATTAAGTTAGGAGCGAATCTAATTAGCTGCTTGGTGTTAACCAGAAGGGCCCTGTGGCTCTTTCCCTGGACCAAAGACTTTGCTGACAAGATGAAATGGATGTCCTTTGCCTCTCGAGGATGCCTGGTGTCAGGGGATGCAAACACTGCCAGGAGCTGGCCTGAGGGAGCCCTTGCAGGGAGCCCCAGTTCCTGCGTGTATCCTCTGGATAGTCCCAGTGCCTTCTCCAGGCACACACAGCCTGCTTCCTCAAGGAGAAGCTTTTCCATGAGGAACAGAACTGGCTCTCCAGTCCATTCATGTCTTCAAGCATCCCACCCGTGTGAGCAGACAGACATGCAACCAATCTCCTTCCAGCTCATTCTTCACAGGATGCAGGGGTTCAAACTCCAGAAATGGCTTATTTTTTAAGTTGTGAGGGGTTGAGAGTGGTATTTTATTTCCACTCAATTTCCCTGCAATACAGTTTCCTTTCTGGACACCGTTCAGCTCCTCCTAGAAATCCTGTGGTAGGACGAGGCCTTGCCAGGACGGGCAGCCACCAGACTTTGTCATGACCTGGACAGCTCTGAAACTGCTTGGCAATGCCCAGGCTGCTGGAGAAAAGTCACCTACTGCCAGCTCAGCACTATTCCTTCTTGGCAGCACCTGGGGTTTGATTTTTTTCCTCGTGGCAGCAGGCTGCAATGAGAGCTGGCCCGATGGCGCAGGCGCGCTCGCGACGGGCTCTGCCTGGGCCTGTGTCTCTGACGGGTGCACAGCAGGCACACGAGCGCCGTTGTGACTTTCTGCCTGGGTCAGGGAACCCACGGAGCACCACAGAGTGAGATGATGTTCCTGTGCTGCTATGGGAGAGGGGTGGTTGTGCCACCCTGGCTCTGGCATTTCGGGACCGTGCTCTGTCACCTGTCTGGGCCAGGAAGCTGAGTAGGGTGACTGTGTGGGGCAGTGAGCGCTCATGCAGTCAGAGGCAGAAGGGCTGGAATCTACAACCAGGGGCTGGGCAGAAAAATGCACCCAGACCTTTCACTAAATGCCCTTGTTTGGGTTGTGTTGAGGTAACGGACAGACCTCAGCCACTGAAGGAGGCAGGTGAGAACAGCAGCTACCACGCTCAGCACAAAAGCAGCATCAAATGAGTGAGGCTGAGCACGTGTATCTTCTCCTGCTGTGTCACTTCCCTTCCTCTTCTTCGTGTTGGTGAGTGGCATGTTATTGCCACTTAATCTCCCTGCAATAAAGTTTCCTTTCTGGACACTGTCCAGCTCCTCCTAGAAATCATGTGGGGGGGCAAGGCCCTGCCGTGACCAGCAGCCACCAGACTTTGTCACGACCTGGACAGCTCAGAAACTGAAACTTTTGCAACCTAAATGAGCCTGTGATTCTACCACGATGTTTTATCAGTAGGGGAGCTTCTCAAATGAACACTGAAAATCAAAGATGATGAAGTCAGTTAGGAAGCTCAGCTTCCCTCCTCAGTGCGGAGCAGCACACTGTCAGAAGTACTCATCTTACAAAATACCCCCACAGATGGGCTTCTATGTCTTACTGGTGGTGCTGGGAGCCTGCCTCAACTGGGTCTGGTTTGTGTTTCGTGGGCAGGAAGACCAGGATTTCTGGGATTCTCTGTGTCACAGTCCCTTGCTTTTGAAAGCAATGATTATTGATCCACGTCATTAAACGTGACCTCCCAGGCCTAGTGCATTTGCCACCCAGCATAAGAGCCTTTGCAGAGCCCTCTGGATCTTTGTCTATAAAAGAACTAACCTGAGGGGCTGTTGAAGCATAATAAGCCTAAAAATACAGATCAGTGTGCGCAAGCGTTGGGCAGGGACAGTGGCTTGAGGGAGCTGCACTTGTGTGACAGAGCCATGGCAAGCGACATAGGAGGGTCAACAGCATGTAAGTCTTGCACTGCTTGTAGAGGGTGCTGAGTCTGGGGGCAACACACTCACCAAGCCAGCCTGTCTCATGAGCCAAAGTCTTTTCTGGTGCTCTGGAGAGCCTGTGTCGAGCTAATCACTGACAATCACCCGGGGAAGTGGTGGAGTCTCCATCCCTGGAAGTGTTTAAAAGACGGTGGGATGTGGTGCTGAGGGACATGGTTTAGTGGTGGTTGGCAGATTAGGGTGATGGTTGGACTCGATGACCTAAAGGGTCCCTTCCAACCAAAGGCAATTCCATCTGCTGCATCTTTCTGCTTGTGCAAGATCTCCCACGAAACTTCTGGGGCAGCCAGTTTCAGAGGTTGTACCAGACATTCTGTCAAACAGCTGGCTGGAGCCAAGGAGTGAGCGTAGCCTTGGGATGCCATCCTTAAGGTTTTCCTAGTGTCTCTGCATTGGGTTGAGGCCACAGGATGCATAGGAGATGCTCTGGGAGCAGCTCATAAGGAGACAGAATTGGTTCCTGCTCTGTGCTGGGGTGTGACATTTCCTTGCTGACACAAGGGGAAATATCCAGCCTCCTGTAGGGACAGGACAAGGGGCGATGGGCTCAAGTCGGAGCCCAGGGAGTTCCCTCCCAATGTGGGGAAGAACATGGCCAGAGCTGCACCCTGAGCCCACTGCAACAGAGCATTTACAAACTCCCAGCTCACACACACCCCCTCAAACTGCTACTGGGGCATGTGAAGACCCCGGGAAAGGCTGACAATGCAAACACCCTCTCAGCAAGCCTGCCACTGGAATAAAACCACAAATAACTCTGTTTCAGCTTATATTTAGGGATGTTTCTTCTCTTCCAGTGTGCTGCTGCCTGGCTGTTGGCCGTGCTGGGAGGCAGCTGCTCCTCATATCCTGTGCACGGCATGGCACAAGCTGGATGAGGGGTTTCAGAAGCGTTTGTTTTAAGAGGCAGGAGGCATCGTGCAATCCAAGCCCTCACAGGCAGCTGGGATAAATCAGCCCACACAGCACTGCTTTAAAAAGACGATGTGTGAAGTGGTTTAGAGCAACAGGAGCTGTTAAAAAGCTAATGAAGAGTTTAACACAGCGAGGAGGCTGGCTGAATTAATGTTTTACATGTCTTCCAAAGGAACCATAAATCACAGGTACAGTGAGGGATCAGACTGCCACAGAGGAAATATTTCCAAAAGTCAAGGACACCAGGCAGAACCAGCCAGGAGGTTAGGGGGTTATCTTTTTATCTCTTCCATTTGCTTTCTTCTCTTTCTTTTTATCTTCTCTCTTTCCTTCTTTTTCCTTTTCTGTCTTTTTTTTTATTTTCCTCTTCGTATTTTTCGTTTTGTCTTCCTTTTCCTTCTCTTTCTTCCTTCTCCTTCTCCTTCTTATTCTCATTCTCCTTCTCATTCTCCTCCTCCTCCTTCTCTTTCTTCCTTTTCCTTCTCCTTTCACTTTTCTTCTCTTCTCTCCATCCCCAGCCCTGTGCCTCTAATCATTGCAGCGTGAAGCACGCAGCATGTGAGACTGCCCACTGTTTGGAGACTGCTGAAAATCTCAACCCAGACCAGGAGGAGTTGATCCTAACACTCCGTTTCCTGGCTGATGTTGTTCTAGATTAATCCAGCCACATTGATTTAGCAAGTATTCTGTGTATGTTTCCTTTCTTTTCTTTCCGTTTTGATTTTAAAATCCGTTACAAACCAGCACTGCTGATGGATCAACTCTGAAGTGCTGTTAAACACTGAAATACAGTTTTCTCACACTTTTCTATCCCCCAAAACATCCCAGTTAAGCGGTTTTTGTTTTTCCACGGTATCTGCTCTTCTAAACACTACACCAGCTCCCAGTGGGCTCATTTGTTCTGCGTGTGCCAGTACAGACAACAGTGCTTCCATCTGTGTTGCCATCAGGGATGGACTCGGGCGCTGGAGGTGAAGGGCTTCCAGAGGACAGTTGCCCAAATACCCACAGTGGAGTTCATAGAATCATAGAATCTTAGGGGTTGGAAGGCACCCTGAGAGATCATCAGGTCCAACACCCCTGAGTTGTCAGACGAAGGTTGTTTTCCCAGCCACCAGACCTCATGGTGACTCCTCACGTTGCTGCGGGTTGGTTTGCAGCCTGGCAGAGTTTTGTTGGTGTGCCTCCAGGAGCAGCCCAGGGCTGTTGTGTTAGCAGCTCTGGGCTGAGGGAGTATTGAGCTAGCACGGCCAATAAGCAGGTATAAGCACTACCTACAGCAGATACCAGTCCACAGGTTTCTCACTCCAAATGTGAGATACGGTAAATTAACTTTATTTGAACAGGGAGGAGATTATTTTGCAAATGTGCCACTACATCTGCTGTGAAGTGAGCTCTGCTTAGAAAATAACCCAGTTCTTAGCCTCTTTAGCCCAAGCACTGACTGATCCCACCCGCCTGCCAAGCACGGACCTGCTTTCTCATGCAGGGTGGTGGTGTGAGATCCAGCTCAGGGGGGTAAGTTCATTCTATACAGAATCACAGAATCACAGACTCACAGAGCTGTAGGGGTTGGAAGGGCCCTCCAGAGCCCATGGGATCCAACCCCCTGCCCAAGCAGGGTCCCTAGGACAGGTCAGGGCTGGAAGGACATGTGATGTTTCCACCCTCACAATTCATGGATTCAGGCAAGACCAAGTAAAGGGTCTTTTCCAACCATGTGAGTCTGTGATTCTGTCTTTGACTTGGACTGCTCTCATTTATAGCAATAATTTGTTCAGCCTGGAGAAGAGAAGGCTGTGGGGGGACCTCACTGCAGCCTCCCCGTCCCTGAAGGGACCCCAGGAACAGGAGGGGAATGGGCTTGTTAAAGGGCAGAGACTGGCAGGACAAGGGGGCTGGAGTGAAGCTGGAGGAGGGAAGGGGGAGAGGAGAGACTGGGGGGAAGTTCTTTGCAGAGAGAGTGGTGAGGGGCTGGAAGGGGCTGCCCAGAGAGGGGGTGGGTGCCCCGTCCCTGGGGGTGTTCAAGGCCAGGTTGGCTGGGGCCCTGGGCAGCCTTGTGTAGCTCCAGGCCTGGAGGTTGGTGTCCCTGCCTGTGGCAGGGGGTTGGAGCTCTGTGATCCCTGGAGTCCCTTCCAACCCAGACCAGGCTGGGATTCTGTGATTCTATGGCATAACATTCCCACCATACAGTCTGTCATGGGGTTTGCAGGTGTGGTACATCTTTCCCAGACAAGCAGGCCACGCTGCGCCGTGCGGACAGAGAGGTAGAAGAGCAAGTGCATCAGGTGGCATGATTTCAGAAGGAATCACACGTTTTTTATTTCCAGAACATCCATTTGTGCATTCTAATGGGCCTCCACAGAGCAACCTGCGAGGGGAAAAGCAATCCAGACAAATGGAGTCATCACATCCAGCGGGCTGTAGTCTCAGCTGCGCTGTGCTCCTGCTGCAGCTCAGTCACAGGCCGTGCACAAATTTGGGCAACCAGCTGTCTGACTTTACTCCTTCGCCATATCAGTTGATTCTTAATACGAGAGGGACAGATTATCTTCAATATAACACTTGGTTAAGTGCCCAGCCATGGCCTGTATCTGGGGAGAGGTGCCCCTGGTGCAGATGTGGAGAGTTAAACCGAGCCTGAATGCCGCATTTAATTACTTGCTCTGCCATACACTGAGTGTTTCTATGATCTAATAAACCACAAGGTCTGTGACCCAGCATGCTCTGAGGGACTTTTTTCAGGCTTTCTGAAAAACTTCCTCCTCTCCACTGCTCCTCAGCTTGGTTTCCATGTGTTTTCCTGTCAGGCCTAGCTGACTTAACGAGGAATAATTAATTGGTCTGCATTCCTCTGTGGTTTTACAGCTTGAAGTGTGTCACCGTGGCAGTGCAGTGCTGGTTAACACCTTGAAGCTGATGCTTTGGTTGCCTAGTGAGGAAGAGTCCAGTGAAGGGCTACAAAGATGATTAAAGGGCCTGGAGCATCTCCCCTGGGAGGAAAGGCTGAGGGAGCTGGGGCTGTTCAGCCTGCAGAGGAGAAGCCTGAGAGGGGATCTGATCAATGGGGATCAAGAGCTGAAGGGTGGGACCCAGGGGCCATGGGCAGCCTCTGCTCAGTGTCTGTGGGGACAGGACAAGGGGCGATGGGCTCAAGTGGGGAAGAACTTCTTGCCGGTGAGGGTGAGGGAGCCCTGGGACAGGCTGCCCAGGGGGTGTGGAGTCTCCTTCTCTGGAGAGATTCCAGCCCTGACCTGTCCTAGGGACCCTGCTTGGGCAGGGGTGGGACCCCTTGGGCTCTGGGGGTCCCTTCCAGCCCCTACAGCTCTGTGAGTCTGTTATTCCAGTGAAGGTGATGGGAGGGTGGGAATGTGGTTCCTTATGGATCTTCCACAGACCGAGCTGGTCTGGTACAAGTGTAGCACTAGAAAACTCTTAATTTAAAATTAAAATTAAGATTAAAATATATCTATATATCTAATTTCCACGTGTTCCTATTCATAAGGAAGGGGAAGGACCCTCAGGCAGCTGGAGTGTGCCCTGTGGGAGAGAAACCACAACCACGAAAGATGAGATTTTTTGGAAACCAGTCCCTGCTGGTGCTGGGGTGATGTGTTCCCTCACCAACGTTGCTTCTGCTTTTTGTTTTTTGTCCAGAATATCCACTGGGACAGGGCTGGGATTGCTCTCTGTGCCCACGGATCACTATCTCCAGTAGTTCTGTATTTCCTCAGCGGGTGGGAGGCAGGAAAAGCTGTCTGAACCTGTTAGGGTTACACAGGGCTTTTCAGACTATTTTCCTCAGCTCAGGTATTAGTTTTTCAGTTGGAATCTGGACTTTAGACATCTTAAAAGAAATTCTCTCCATAGAGGAAGTCTGATAGAAAGTTTTCCACCAGAACATTTTTTTTCCAGCGGAAAGTATTGTTTTGTTTTGCTTTTTTCCTGTTTGTTTTTGTGGTTTTTTTTTAATGAAGTTTGGAAAGGAGCACTGGCTGCACATCACTCAAAGTATTTTAATTTGGCAAATGCAACTGTATACGTCATAACTCCACTTTTCATTGGAGCCATCTGCCCTCATGTACCAAACCAAGGACTCTCAAATTTTTCTGCAGAGAGGTTGCAGCCTGTTATGGGTGATTCAGGAATCTGGCCTGGAGACAGCAGGAACAGGAGTCCTGAGACTGTACTTCTGGCAACTGCTGATGGCACTATTTCAAAAACAAACCCTTGGGTTTAAATTGCAATATTTGGGTTTTCAGCACAAAAGAAAGCTGTTGACTGAAAAGCATCCTCCTTTTCAAACCAATCTGTTGCCTCACATCCATTTGTATGAGTACTGCTGAAGAAATGTGCCTTCCACAAACACATCCCAAGTCTGGGGTTTGAACCATAGTGATGCCTGCTCCACTAACTGACTTTTGTTAGTTTTTCTGTCTGTTGGTTGGCATGATGAACAGCAAACCCTGTGTTAAGTAACCACTCTTTCACTGTATACTTTCTACAGGGCTTATCATCAAAATCTTACCCTACATGTGAAAACATAAAATAGTACTAGGAATATTTCCCCTCTCTCTGGTAATTTATAAAGACATGAAATAATGTTCTCTGTGCCTGAGATGATACTAAGATTGGGAATAGTCACATGTGAAATTTCAGTCTGGATTTGTTTCTAGGCTTACAATTTTGCCTGTGCTTTTAAACTCACAAACAAAACATAGTTTGTTGCATTAAAAAAAACTGAGTTAACAAAAAAAAAGTTTAAAAAAAAGTGAGTTTTAAAAAAAAAGGATGGAGGATGGGAGGGAGAAGGGAGGTGGGAGGGGCTGCAGTGCTGCAGAGAAACCCAAGCAATATGGTCCTGTCCCATCGCGGTGGTGTCTGGTAATGTGTGGTGGTATGTGTAACAAAGTGTACCTCAGCTTCAGCAGGTCAGACACTGCCCAGGCTGTTCAGTTCCCACCAACTATGCAGGCAGTAAATGTGAGAGTGATAAGAGAAAGAAAAGAAGCAGACAAAACTCACACTTTCTTTATTTTTGCCAAGAAGACAAGAATTTCCTTGTGAATTTAGCTCCTTTGTTTAAGTCCTGGGGCTAGAGACTCAAGCCTTGCCTATTTTCCAGGGATATATATATATATATATAAATAATTTGGGAATGATTGATAAGGCTGGTGACCTCTGACACTCCTGCCTAGAGAGTGCGTAAAGGTCCCAGTATCGAAGGTGAAAGTTAAAGATTATTATATCAGTAAACCCTGCTGCTGCCCAGGGCAGCCCAGGACTTGAAACCGTGGAGGTGGTGACCCACAGCCACCAGACATGTGAATGATGAGTGATGCTTCGTGCCTGGAAAAAGAATCTGTCTGTCTGTCCAGTTAACCAAGAAATCGCAGGCACACAGTCACATTATAGGCTGGACCCTGGAGCAAAAGTAGGTGGGATGAAATGAAAACCGAAGTAGAGTTTACTGGAGTAAAACCATCATTGTTTCACTCTAAGGTAGATCGTGCAAGACTGAACTGACAGCCTTCCCTGGTAGAAACATCCACGTTTATAGGCAAAAAGAGATGTGGTCAGTCCAATTTGTTCTCCCCTAAATAAAATACTCGCTGTCACAGGACATTGGAAGTCATAAATGATAAGTATATGGCAACCTGCTCTATACTTAGGTATATACTAGTATATATATACTAACCTAGTATATGTAGCGTATATATACTAGTCTATACCTTACTATATATACTAGGTTAGTGGGAAAAGCTGTAAAATAGGAAGGGAGTGGGATAAAGAAGCGGTGACCACACTTCACACTGAAGGCATGACTGAGTTGAAGATTTGCCACTGGCAAAGCTGTACAGATGTTGATTTTGCAAGCAACATTATTTAATATTTCATTAATGATTCTGTCACCAAAAAAAAAGGGGGGGGGGGAGATTGAAATAATGGAATCTGGTGGTAGTGATACTGCAAAATTAGAAGCTGTTCTCATTTTGGAGAGTAAAGTATTAGGTGAGTGTGGTGGGTGGGTTGGAAGGCCAGACCAACAGGAAAATGCCCTGAACAAACCTGGTTGCCTGATGGAAATGTCCTACCAGGGTAGTTGCATAGAAAGGTTCAGCGTGGAATAAAAGCTGCTTCTGTGAAGCAGAGTGGTAGCCTTGCGAAAGAAACAGCTTGATTAGCTGAGCGCAGTTTGAGGGCATCGTGCCCTATAAATTCATCAATGTCAATGTCCAGGAGGAGAAAGGGCTGTTTTTCTCAGAATGGGCATTGTTGGCAAAAGAACAAATGGCTTTTAAGTAGCTATGATAAATTTCCTCTGGAAGTGGTGAGAAAGTGAAAAACCCATTTATATCTTCTTTCAGGTCAGCTTGAACTGTAAACATGAAAAAAAAAACCCAACCAAAAAAAGTCTTCTCTAGTAACCTCAAATATTAAAAACTAACCTGGGGCTCAGCTGTTTGTGCAGCGTGTTGTGTTCTTGCTGTTCCTACGGTTCCCTAAATGGTTCCCTAAAGTGGCTCTGATAACTGTGGGAGTGGAGCCCGGGGTCCTGGTTTGAAGCTGCCTGTGCTCAGTGAAAGCCCACGCTGGCGTTAAGCTCCACGTTTGGCTCTGGTCAATACGTTCTGTAGCAGTTGCGAAACGTCCCTTGGCTGAAGTAAAGAGAAAAAGCCTCTCTGGGGAGCGCGTGTGCATTTTGGGTTGGGTTGTCCCGGGAGCTTTGGCCCCGAAGCAGTAGCAGCCTCGGACTCTGGGTTTAAAAGCCTGACTGGGTGTCTTGCTGGTGAGCACTGCGGTCAAAGCCAGCTGTGGTACCACCAACAAGCTCTACGGGGCCGTGTGGGACGTTCTTGGGAGTGCAGGAGGACCTGCCAGGACTTTTGTCTGCATGGAGTTGAGTGTCATCTCCCTCTATTCTGCCCTGCTCAGGCCCCACCTGGAGTGTTGTGTCCAGTGCTGGGCTCCCTGGGATCAAACAGCCAGGGATCTCCTGGAGAGAGTCCAGAGGAGGCTGCGAAGGGGATGAAGGGCCTGGAGCATCTCCCCTGGGAGGAAAGGCTGAGGGAGCTGGGGCTGTTCAGCCTGGAGGAATGAAGCCTAAGAAGGGATCTGATCAATGGGGATCAAGAGCTGAAGGGTGGGACCCAGGGGCCATGGGCAGCCTCTGCTCAGTGTCTGTGGGGACAGGACAAGGGGCGATGGGCTCAAGTTGGAGCCCAGGGAGTTCCCCCCAATGTGGGGAAGAACTTCTTGGCGGTGAGGGTGAGGGAGCCCTGGGCCAGGCTGCCCAGGGGGTGTGGAGTCTCCTTCTCTGGAGAGATTCCAGCCCTGACCTGTCCTAGGGACCCTGCTTGGGCAGGGGGTGGGACCCCATGGGCTCTGGAGGTCCCTTCCAATCCCCACAGCTCTGTGATCCTGTGACTCTGTCCCTGCCTGGACAAGCCCCCTCCCAGAGTCAGAGGGACCTGCTTGATAGCAGAGGTGTTGGTGCCTTTCCCCCCTGCCCTGAATGCAGGCAGTCACTGGTTTGAATGCAAGCGTTTCATAGAATCACAGAATCCCAGCCTGGTCTGGTTTGGAAAGGACCCCAAGGGTCACAGAGCTCCAGCCCCCTGCCACAGGCAGGGACACCAACCTCCAGGCCTGGAGCTACACAAGGCTGCCCAGGGCCCCAGCCAACCTGGCCTTGAACACCCCCAGGGACGGGGCACCCACCCCCTCTCTGGGCAGCCCCTGCCAGCCCCTCACCACTCTCTCTGCAAAGAACTTCCCCCTAATATCTAATCTAACCCTTCCCTCCTTTAGCTTTAATCCATCCCCCTTGTCCTGCCATTATCTACCCTTTTTAAGAGTTGATTCCCCTCTGGTTTGTGTGTGCCTGATACATTTGCACGTGCCTGACAAGGTGTCATGCTGATCTAAGTGTTTCAGGATTTTAAAGAGCCATTCTGTTGTCCTAAATAATTGTGTTTGCAGCAGTGCCAGGTCCCATGCACCTGCTGAGGGCTCTTCAGAGATCCAGCCTTCACCTCCTTTCCCTTCCTTCCTCCGGCCTGCGTCTCGCTCGCAGGCCCCACAGAGATCGTCCCCTGAAGCAGCCCAGCCACTGACTGAATGGAAACGTAAAAGGTCATTTCAGTTGTGACTAGGGACAAATCTTTTCTATTAATTGCTGTGATTACAGGGGATCACAGGCAGTAAGTAGTTGTGTCTAAGGCCAGAGATTTGACCCCACTCACAGCACTTCTGGCTTCCCGATGCTGACTTTTGCGTGGCTGGTTCAAGACAACTCCCAAAGCCTGGCCAGCCAGTGCTGAGCAATTCACCTCAACTACTCCAGACACAACTGCTTGTATTTCACAGCACAATGGCACGGGCAGATGCAGAAATCCAGCGCTGCGTGGTAGGATGAAGGGGCTTTGCAGGACTAAACTGGATTTGTGGCTCAGATGCTTCTGCGGGGGTTTTTCGACTACCTGGCAGACAGCGCTGGGTGTGAAACTAAGGAGATGTACTAGAAGGCCAATGGCAGACTGGCTTGTGCCAAAAATAGTATGGCCAGCAGGTCTGGGGAGGGGATTGTGCCCCTGGGCCCAGTGCTGGGCCCCTCACTGCCAGAAGGACATGGAGGGCCTGGAGCGAGTGCAGAGAAGGGCAACCAGGCTGGGGAAGGGGCTGGAGGGCAAATCCTCTGAGGAGCGGCTGAGGGAGCTGGGGGTGTTGAGCCTGGAGAAGAGGAGGCTGAGGGGAGACCTTCTCCCCACCTCCCCTGCCCTGCCAGGAGGGTGCAGAGAGGTGGGCGATGGTCTCTGCAGCCAGGGGACAGGAGATGGGACAAGGGGCAATGGGCTGAAGCTGCCCCAGGGCAGGGTCAGCTCAGCTGGGAGGGAAAAGTTCTTCCCTGGCAGAGCTGTCAGGGCCTGGCCCAGGCTGCCCAGGGAGGGGCTGAGTCCCCAGCCCTGGGGGTGTTTAACAGGGGGGAGATGAGGTGCTCAGGGATCTGGTTCAGCCCAGGACAGGAATGGTTGGACTCCAGGAGCTTAAAGGCCTTTTCCAACCCAGTGATGCTGTGACTCTGTGATCACCAGTGGAGGACAGTACATCCCTGTGCACTTCCCCATGCTGCTGTGCACTGTGCTTTGGCAGTGAGCTCTGTGCCACCTCTCTGACCTGGTTTTTAGGGTATCAGGCACACTCGCATCTACCCAAACACATGTGGATCTGCCATGGGTCTGTATGTGGCAGCAACTTCCTTCCCCCTTTTTAGGGTGTTTTTTACATTAAATTGGGAGCTGGGGTGTGTCGAGAAATGTGTGATCAGCAGCTGAGGGGGGTTCTGCTGCCCCTCTGCTCTGCCTGGGGAGGCCTTGTTGGGAACTGTGTGTGTGGTGCTGGGGTCCCTGGGTCAGGAGGGACAGGGAGCTGCTGGAGAGGGGACAGCAAAGGGCTGTGGAGATGCTGAGGGCACCACAACATTTCTCTGGCACACAGACACTGAGGGACTTGGGGCAGTTCAGCCCAGAGAAGCCTGAGGGGATCTTCTCAGTGCTGATCAACCCCTGAGGGGTGGGATCAGGAGGACGGGTCAGGCTGTGTTCAGGGGTGCCCAGGGACAGGACCAGGGGCCGTGGACACAAACTGGAGCAGAGGAAGTTCCCCCTGACCCTAAGGAGCAACTTCTTTGCTGGGAGGGCAGCAGAGCCCTGGGCCAGGCTGCCCAGAGAGGCTGGGGAGTCTCCCTCCATCTCTGGAGACATTCCAACCCCATGATCCTGGGTGCTGCCCTGTGCAGCCTGATCAAGGGGACCCTGCTCTGGGGGGTGGGACTGGGGCATCTCCAGAGGTTCCTGACAATCCCTACCTGAGGCTCTGTGGTTCTTTAAGTGCCTTTCTAAATCTGTTAAGTCAGTAAAGGGTGGTGGTGCACCCTCTGTTTTGAGCGTGCTGCGATGAGGATGCTGGTGACAGGGGCTGTGAGTGGTCCAGTGGGTGTGTGCCACAGGCATGTCAAACAACTCTGCAAGGTATGATCCTCTTTGAACTCGGTGCTAATTAACATCAGAAGCTGTGACTCGGACCGAGTTAAATCCCTGGCGGCAGTCACAGCTTCAGGTAGAGACCAGGGGCTTTACCAATTAGCAGGGTGTGAATAAACTCCTCCAGGCAGAGCTTAGCCGAGATGAAACAAGTAGTGATGAAATCACTTGCCCGTTTCCCCTCTGAATAACAGGCCCACAATTAAAAGCACATTAACACCCAGCTCCTAAGGGAGATGCTTTCCCTGCTGAACCTGAGTGCCTGCCCAAGGCAGGATTAGCTGACCGTGGCAGGCTCATTACTTATCATCAGCGTTTGCTCCCACTTCACTTTTTGCCTGCAGACCGGATCAATTAACGCACCCGTGTTAATGAGGGCCAAGTCCTGAGCATCCCGTGCTGGATGCTGTAGGAAGAGCCTCTCTTCAGCACAAGGATCTGAGAACTCTGCCCTCCAGACATCCGTGCAACGGTCGCGGTGAGCTTCATCCCCATCACCTCTGCGGCCCAAAGAGCAGCAGCACAGGGCGTGCTTTCCTGGGCAGGGAAACCATGTGCTAGAGATGCTGTCCTGCTCTAAGGGTGGGTTTCTTGTCTGCGGCGAGGTCCTTGTGTTTAAGGACCGGCTGCTTGATGGGTTCCTGCTCCCAGTCAGCACACAGCCCGGTCACTGGCAGTGTCTTGTCACCTTTCCACTCGGAAGCGATGTAAACAGCGTTGTGAACCAACGTGCTGCAGGCAAAAGGAACTGGCAGGTACAGCTGAACAGCAATTAAGCTGCTCATTTTAAGTAGCTGAGAGGGAGAGAGTGTTTGCTGAGCAATCCCTCAGAGCTGTGGTCACGGACAGACAAAATGACAAACCCATCTTGAGTTTAAAGTTGCATCCGTGTGTTGTTCATGGCTTACACCTACCTCAGCCCTCCATGGCGAATTAACTCAATCACTGCCTCGTGCAGTCAGCTATGGGAAGTGGGGGAAGGGGCTGCATCAGTCCTCCTATCTCTGTCCCTCCCTGGCAGCTCACAGGGAGATCCCACCCACTGGTCTGCCAACCACCTTCTGAACGGAGGCGATGCCCAGGGCTCGCTGCTTTGGAAACGACAGCACATCCAGGAGCTGAGGTTCAAAAAGAAAGAGAAAACATAATTTTCCATAGAAATTCAGAAAAAATTATGGGCTTGGACCCCTGGTTTGGGAAAAAGGAAAATAATTGAAATGCATTGTCTGAAGTTGCCTCTGGTGTGTCTTTCAGTGAGCAGCTCCAGCTGCCGTTTTGCAGGGACTGGGGCAGCAATCAGACACAGCTATTCCATTGTATTTCCAGGCACTGCTGTATCCCCAGAGAGCTTTCATGTGCTGAGATGTCCACAGGCTGTGTTGCCTGCTGCTGAGAGGGAATATCAGCACTCAGGTGGGCTGCTATCACAACAGTTAGCATCCTGGCTTACAGCTAACAAGCTGCTCCAGAAATTGCCTGTGGCACTCTCCTACCTGTCGTTGTTATTTATGGGGTAGCTTATCCCTCTCTCAGGATGCAGAGCAAGAGCATCCTCAGGGGAAGATGCAGCAGGGGCAGCTTTGGTCCCCAGCACCCAAAGGAGGGAAAATAAAACCACATGAGAATGGCTGGGCTTTGTGTGCAGCCTGTTCATGGAATTACAAGGTTGGAAAAGACCTTTGAAGATCATCAAGTCCAACCATTCCCATCCTGTGCTAAACCAGATCCCTGAGCACCTCATCTACCCTTTTTCTGATCACATCCAGGGAAGGTGACTCAGCCCCTCCCTGGGCAGCCTGGGCCAGGCCCTGACAGCTCTGCCAGGGAAGAACTTTTCCCTCCCAGCTGAGCTGACCCTGCCCTGGGGCAGCTTGAGCCCATTGCCCCTTGTCCCATCTCCTGTCCCCTGGCTGCAGAGACCATCGCCCACCTCTCTGCACCCTCCTGGCAGGGCAGGGGAGGTGGGGAGAAGGTCTCCCCTCAGCCTCCTCTTCTCCAGGCTCAACACCCCCAGCTCCCTCAGCCGCTCCTCAGAGGATTTGCCCTCCAGCCCCTTCCCCAGCCTGGTTGCCCTTCTCTGCACTCGCTCCAGGCCCTCCATGTCCTTCTGGCAGTGAGGGGCCCAGCACTGGGCCCAGCACTCCAGCTGCGGCCTCCCCAGTGCCCAGCCCAGGGGCACAATCCCCTCCCCAGACCTGCTGGCCACACTGTTTTTGATACAAGCCAGGATGCCCTTGGCTTACTTGGCCAATGTTCCTGGATGAACATTTTGTTCTGCAGTGAAATGGGATTAAAGAGCCTTCCCTTCCTCATATTTTCCCTTCCCATTGCTCCCACCACATGTCACAGGTTTAGTTTTGCTGCTACCGTGGTTTATGGGCTGCGGGTTGGGAAAGGTGATGCAATTAACACTGTTCACTGTTAAATACAGTTAATAGCATCCCAGTTGGCTAACTGCGTGCCTACACAAACAGCTGAGTAAGGAAGGAGGTGGCAGACCCGTAACAGAAGTGTCCAACTTCCCTCTTGCTCTGTCCCCACCAAAGTGTCCCCAGAAAGCACTGAACAGCAGGACCACGTCTCCATGGTACTGGCACAGCCATGCACACCCCAGCAACGGCGTGTGGACAGATGGGAAGACCTGTTATGCTGACAAAAGTTTATTAAAACTCCTGCTGAGTTCTTCCCAGCCAGTTTAAAAATAGATGAAAAAGGAAGCTGGAGGTCTGAAGAACTGTGGGGCTTCCAGAGGATGCCAGGAAGATGTGGTGCCTACCTAAGCTCTCAATAACAAACACTCTCAGGCAGGACAGGAGCTGGTAACAATGATTTTCCTAAGGAAATAACTAAAAAGCAGGGTAGGAAAGAACTTCTCTTATTTAATGAAATAAAGATTTCCAAAAAAATTGAGTATGTACTGGCTCTTACTGGAGCAGATTTGAAAGAGCTGTGCAGGTCTCTGCTGTGGGCACAGGAGACTTTCACCTGGCAGAGCTTTGCACCTGTGGCCTTGGCCCTGCAGCTCTTTCCTGTGCTGTCACTGAGCAGGAGGTGGAATGGGGGCAGCTGGGGCATCACTTAAAATGTAGTTAGACCAGGAGAAATAGGGGATAAGAGCAAGGGAAAACCTGTGGCAGGGGCACACAGCAGCATGGGCCTGGGCCACGCCAGCACAGCTACATGGTTGAGTCTTTCTGTGGCAAAAATGCAAAGGAACATACTCTCAGTAAGTCACAAATCCTTCCCAGCCATCTGCAGAGCATCAGGAGAAGCTCAGCTGTTGCCCCATTTCCTTCTCACAACTCCCCAAAGGACCTCCTGCCTCAGAGGTCTCTTGATTCCCTCAAGACTGAGGGAGCTGGGCTGGGTCAGCCTGGAGAAGAGAAGGCTGTGGGGGGACCTCACTGCAGCCTCCCCGTCCCTGAAGGGACCCCAGGAACAGGAGGGGAATGGGCTTGTTAAAGGGCAGAGACTGGCAGGACCAGGGGCTGGAGTGAAGCTGGAGGAGGGAAGGGGGAGAGGAGAGACTGGGGGGAAGTTCTTTGCAGAGAGAGTGGTGAGGGGCTGGCAGGGGCTGCCCAGAGAGGGGGTGGGTGCCCCGTCCCTGGGGGTGTTCAAGGCCAGGTTGGCTGGGGCCCTGGCCAACCTTGTGTAGCTCCAGGCCTGGAGGTTGGTGTCCCTGCCTGTGGCAGGGGGTTGGAGCTCTGGGACCCTTGGGGTCCCTTCCAACCCAGACCAGGCTGGGATTCTGTGATTCTATGGAGACCCCTTGCCCAACCCAGGGGTTTGTGCCAGGGTGGTTCTGTCCTAGATAAGAAGTTATCACACATGCCTGGCCAGTCCCCCGGCTCTGTCTGATGTCAGATACCAGCCTGGCAGCGCTGTGACCTGCTCATCGTGCGCAGGGTCCATGCACACTCCTGCCCATCTTCCTCAGCTGCTGCCCTGCAAAGCCCCTGTCCTCGTTTCCCACTCAGCATCAGGAAAACTGCCAGGAGTTCACAGCTGTTAGTTTTTTCCTTTGACATTGTGGTGGGTACAGGGGGCTCCAGCCCTGACAAGCGTTATCTGCCCCTTCCCAGGAGCACTGCTGGCCACAGACCTCACAAGGTCAGCATTGATGTGGGTGACACAGGCGTAGTCAGATTATGCTGTCCTCTAAAGAAGCCTTTAAAACTTTCTGGAGCATTCATCAGTTACACTATTTCAAACGTTGGGGGTTGTCTCCTCTCTCTCTCCCCCTCTCTTTCCTCTCTCTCCTTTCTTTCTCTTTTCTCTTTTCTCTTTTCTCTTTTCTCTTTTCTCTTTTCTCTTTTCTCTTTTCTCTTTTCTCTTTTCTCTTTCCCTTCCCCCCCCTTCCTCCCTTCCTTCCTTCCTTCCTTCCTTCCTTCCTTCCTTCCTTCCTTCCTTCCTTCCTTCCTTCCTTCCTTCCTTCCTTCCTTCCTTCCTTCCTTCCTTCCTTCCTTCCTTCCTTCCTTCCTTCCTTCCTTCCTTCCTTCCTTCCTTCCTTCCTTCCTTCCTTCCTTCCTTCCTTCCTTCCTTCCTTCCTTCCTTCCTTCCTTCCTTCCTTCCTTCCTTCCTTCCTTCCTTCCTTCCCCTTTCCCTTCCCTTCCCTTCCCTTCCCTTCCCTTCCCTTCCTTCCCTTCCCTTCCCTTCCCTTCCCTTCCCTTCCCTTCCCTTCCCTTCCCTTCCCTTCCCTTCCCTTCCCTTCCCTTCCCTTCCCTTCCCTTCCCTTCCCTTCCCTTCCCTTCCCTTCCCTTCCCTTCCCTTCCCTTCCCTTCCCTTCCCTTCCCTTCCCTTCCCTTCCCTTCCCTTCCCTTCCCTTTTTCCTTCCTCTCTTCTCTCTTTTCTCTTTCTTTTCCTCCCTTCCTCCCTTCCTTCCTTCCATTCATCCTCCTCCCTTTTCTGGCTCAGCCTGGGTGACTACTCATCTCAGGCGTGTTTGGTTTGGACGTGGAGCTGCACGTGGGGTGACTCAGAGCAGCTGCAACTCTTACTATGTGAAAAAGGCTGTGAGCTGTCAGTGTCACACAGATGCCCACAGCAGATGCACAGGCGGGGTTTCGTCACTGCTGGCGTCTGCTGGAGCAAGAGCAAGGATCCGCAGGAAGATGTACAGCTGCAGCAAGTTAAATTGTGCTCTAAAAATTACCTGTCTCTTCCAGGAGCTCTCACTCACTGGCAGGAGGCGGTGAAGTGTGTACGCTTCGCAGTACAGAAAAAAAAACCCTTGAAATAACTCATCACTACAAAACTTCCCTCCTGCAAGCGATCCTGTGCCTGAAAAGGATTAGCTGTCCTTCCCTTGCAGCAGCGCTCAGAGATGCAAACCTGCATGGGAGCCTTTTAACGGTGGGTGCTGCCCTCAACCTGTGACACGGCATGTCAAGGCACTGTGATAAATGTGTTCCAGGAGCCAGGGGGAACCTCAGGGAAATGGCACGTGTTGACGTCAGGAAACTGCTGACAGCGAAATAACAAATTAAGAAAAAAAATTCACTTTGGCTCCCTGGAAACAGGCTGGGCCAGCAAGGCAGACAGCAGGGCAGGCAAGCATCCCCACACCAGAGGGCACCTTATTTTTCGTAAAGCACTGGCATTTGAAGTGGAGCGTGAGTCAGACCCGGCTTTTTAGGTTCCCATCTCTAGCCTGGGATTTCATGGTCAGTTACGCAGTTTGTCTGGAAGGGTGTCTCTTCTCCATCCTAAGAGACCCAGGTGCCCTGATGGGGCTACAGGTCGGCTTTCCACTCTTTGTCTTTTCTGAAGATCCTTATGGGAATCATTTGAGGGTGAAACTGATGTAAGATGGACTTGGGAGCAGTCATTCTTCCTTTGCTGCTCCCCATTTAGTAGATGAAGGGAAGGCAGTGGATGAGGTGTCCTTGTACTTGAGTAAAGCCTTTGGCACGGTTTCTGCCAGCATTCTGACTGAGAAACTGGCTGCCACTGGGCTGGACAGGGGGAGCCTCAGCTGGGTTGGAAACTAGCTGGATGGCCGGGCCCAAAGGCTGAATGGAGCCAAAGGCAGCTGGAGGCTGGTCACGAGCGGCACCCCCAGGGCTCAGTCCTGGGTCCAGTTCTGTTCAACATCTTTATCACTGACCTGGAGGAAGGGATGGGATGTTCCCTCAGTGGGTTTGCAGATGACACTGAGCTGGGAGGAAGCGTTGATCTGCCTGAGGGTGGGGAGGCTCTTCAGAGGGACCTGAACAGCCCGGGCCCATGGGCTGAGACCCAGGGGATGAGGTTTAACAAGGCCAAGGGCAGAGTCCTGCCCATGGGACAGAACAAGCCCAGGCAGCGCTACAGGCTGGGGTAGACTGTCTGGAGAGCTGTCAGGTAGAGAAGGCCCTGGGGGTGTTGGGTGACTGTGGCTGACCACGAGCCAGCAGTGTGCCCGGGGGGCCAGGAAGGCCAAGGGCATCCTGGCTTGTGCCAGGCCCAGCGTGGCCAGCAGGTCTGGGGAGGGGATTGTGCCCCTGGACACACCCCTGTCCACCTGTGCCTCAAGAAGGAATAAAAAGTTGAATCACAGAATCCCAGCCTGGTCTGGGTGGGAAGGGACCCCAAGGGTCCCAGAGCTCCAACCCCCTGCCACAGGCAGGGACACCAACCTCCAGGCCTGGAGCTACACAAGGCTGCCCAGGGCCCCAGCCAACCTGGCCTTGAACACCCCCAGGGACGGGGCACCCACCCCCTCTCTGGGCAGCCCCTTCCAGCCCCTCACCACTCTCTCTGCAAAGAACTTCCCCCCAGTCTCTCCTCTCCCCCTTCCCTCCTCCAGCTTCACTCCAGCCCCTTGTCCTGCCAGTCTCTGCCCTTTAACAAGCCCATTCCCCTCCTGTTCCTGGGGTCCCTTCAGGGACGGGGAGGCTGCAGTGAGGTCCCCCCACAGCCTTCTCTTCTCCAGGCTGACCCAGCCCAGCTCCCTCAGCCTCTCTGCGTAGGGGAGCTGCTCCAGCCCTCTGAGCATCCCCGGGGCTCCTCTGACCCCTCTCCAACAGCCCCACATCTCTCTTGTCCTGGGGCCCCAGATCTGGACACAGCAGAAAGAAAAAAGTAGTAGGAAAAAAGGAGGAAGGAAAAGGAAGAAAAAGCTGAGGGAGAACTTATGAAAAACAGTAAAACAGTTCTGGAGGAGAACAGGGAGTTCTGTACCAGCAGTGTCCTGTTCTCATGCAGCTCTGAACCTTTTCTGGTCTGCACGTTTCAGAAATAATCACATGGTTATCTGGACAGTTTGTGTGGCACCAGCAACTTCTGCTGTGGTCTAGGTAGCTTCTTCCTCACATGGTTCCTGGGCCACCATTCACAGTAGCCCTGACTTGGCCATAACACGTTCCTCCAGCAAGATGTTTGGCACATGGCTCCTCGCAGGCCCTCCTGGCCCAGCCACCCCAACACCAGGATGGTTTTGGAGCCCCACACTGTCAGAGGGCTCCTGCAGCCACAGTGCTGCCGGTGACCACGACAACCCAGCGACGTTTTACACCAAGACACCCTCCTCTCCTTGCCGTGCTCCTTCCACACAGCCGCCAGGCCGCGGCCCTGTTTGATCGCCCGGCCTGTCATTTCCAGCTCCCCGGCATTTCACGGCTGTCGAGCAGAGCACGAAGCGTGTCACCAAGGGCTTTGAAATGGTTTTGTTGAGGCTTTTTTTTCCCTTCCCCTCAGTGCTTTGATGGCCCCTCCTGCAGCAGTGGCAGCCGTATGCAAACATTCACTTGCCAGAAACAAGTGTGAGAGGATGGACCTCGTGCCAAACGCTCTGTTGTTTCCTGTTCTACGTGGCCAGCAAAAAACCTCTCCCATGAGCATGAGCTCTTCTGCTTGCTGTCGTTAAAGCTGTGCTGTTAGACTACACCTTCCCTCAGCACCCTTGTGTAGCTCCAGGCCTGGAGGTTGGTGTCCCTGCCTGTGGCAGGGGGTTGGAGCTCTGGGACCCTTGGGGTCCCTTCCAACCCAGACCAGCCTGGGATTCTATGATTCTATGATCCCCTGGTTCCCATTCCTTGTGCTTTTGTGATATTTCACAGCATTTGGCACAGGTGATCTCCCAGCTCTGCGTCAGGGGGCCCAGCAACTTCCCACCCCACCCAAATCTGCATGATCTTTCACTGAGGCACTACAAATGCCTCCTAGGAAGCAGCAGGTACTTCCAGAAAGTGCTGCTACTCTACACAAAGGTGGCCAACCATGCTTGGGTCCCTTGGGGTAAAGTCAACCCAAAGTTTGGTTTTTTTTTCATTTACCTAACAGAGGAAATTGCCAGTGTTCTACAAGTCAGAGGCAGGGCCCTTCCACCATGTTGGGCTTCACCAAAATCAGCTCCTAATAGCCCAAAATTTGGTGAGGTTTAAATGGCAGCTATATTTTGACATATGCTAACTAGAGGACCTATCACTGAAGTTGTGATCTCTGCTTATCTCCTTGCAAGTCTTTAGACTTTCAAATAAATTGGTTTTTCAAGTTATTTTTGAAAAATAAATAGATTGGGAAAGAAGTATGGGCAACCTGGTCTAGCGAGGGTGTCCCTGCCCATGGCAAGGGTGTTGGGGATGGAATTAAAGGATCTTTGAGGTCCCTCCCAGCCCAAAGCATTCTGTGATTCCTTGTTGAGGAACACGGTCAACTTGGCCAATCCTTGGGACATCATCAAAGGGGAGCTGTTGGGAAGTACTTGCCCCTGAGCAGAAGCCAGGTGGCAAAGGCTGTGAAGTTCAGAAGAGCCATTGCAGGAGTGGGACAGGGCACCTTCCCCAGCCCCACACTTGTCAGGTGGCCTCTCTCCCTTCCTATACCCATGAGCACATCCCCTGTGCGGGCACTGAGCTCATCTCTCTTCTGGGAGTTCACTGGGCGGGATGTTGAAGGTGGCTCATCCTCCACCTTCTCCAGAAGCTGCAGAGCACCCAGGACATGCCATTATTTACGGGGCAAGGCATAATTTTTGGACTCAAGATGCACATTAGTTGGCAGTCCAAGCACACAAACGGCACCGGGCTGCTTATCCCACAGCGTTCAGAGGACATGCTCACCACCAAACTCCTTTACACCAGGCCCAACATTTCACAGTAAATCAAGCCAGGAATAAGGGGTTTCTTACTAAAAATTCAATGGAAGGACAACATTTGGATGGTCTCTGGCAGCAGGCAGACAGTTTTTAAAGGGGGGGGGGAACATTCAAGCATCCCAAAGAATCGTATAGTCCTTAATTTAAAAAAGTGGGAAAATACCACTCATTTTGGGCAGTTCTCAGTAGTTTTGTGGAGTCGGCACCCATGCTATAAGCAGCCCAGCCCCCCTTAGACATTTAGGCTGGCGTACCAAAGGAATACCAGAGACTGTGCTGGTACTTGATGACTGCTCTTACTAGAACTGACAGGTCAGCAGAGCAAGAGCATTTGATCCAGGGGGACATTTCTTTCCTGGAGCTGTTTCCTGTCCGGAGCAAGGACCAGTTCAAGGAGATGCAGGTGCTGTGATTAACCTCAGTGTAATTATTTCAAAACTCTTACTGTTTGGAGGATAGATATTCACAGAGTCACAGCATCACTGGGTTGGAAAAGCCCTTTAAGCTCCTGGAGTCCAACCGTCCCTGTCCTGAGCTAAACCAGATCCCTGAGCACCTCATCTCCCCCCTGTTAAACACCCCCAGGGCTGGGGACTCAGCCCCTCCCTGGGCAGCCTGGGCCAGGCCCTGACAGCTCTGCCAGGCAAGAACTTTTCCCTCCCAGCTGAGCTGACCCTGCCCTGGGGCAGCTTGAGCCCATTGCCCCTTGTCCCATCTCCTGTCCCCTGGCTGCAGAGACCATCGCCCACCTCTCTGCACCGTGCCGTCAGGTAGGACTGATTCACATCAGTAAGTTCTAGAAGCAAGTGAGATTTTAGTCATTTTGGTTTTTCCTGCCCTGTGGAAGTCATCCCAAAGCAGAACTTTACTTTGGTGGCACTAAATCACACTACCTGCCAGCTCAGGCTTTGGCAAGCCTTCATGGCCAGTTGTAAAATATTAAAACACATGCTGCACTCTCTGCCACACTTTCTGTATGCATGTACTTTCCATCCTCATGGCATCTTTTTAATGGGAATTCCTGGATTTTCTTCCTTTTCATTAACAGCCCAGGGACAAAAAGTGGCTGGGAGCATTAGGGGATAAACACAAGATGCAGGAAACTTACAGGGAAATAATGCAAAAGGTCAAAAAAAGACAGTGTGGCACAGAGTTATTGAGGAGCTGAGGTACACTTTTGGAGAAAATCCTAAGCCAACAGATGAATTTCTGGAAGAGGACGAGGAACAAACATAGCACTCAGCAGCTCTGCCCTTCACTTCTCATGCTGGGGTAAAGGAAACCAGAGGGCACAGAGGTGCGTGCCAGGGCTGTCAGCAAGAGCCCAGAATCCTTGTGCTGTACTCACACTGCAGGAAGAAACAGCTGTCTGAGCAAATACCACACAGCCCCCGCCTCTCCTGGGCACAGAGGAGTGGAGGAGAACATAGATATTTCTGCTCCAACCGCAGCAAGCAGCAGGAAAAGGAAGGTCCAAAGCAGGGATGTCGTGTGGCAGCTGGTGGAGAAGCTCAGTGTGCGAGGACCTGATGGACCATGGAGATGCTCAGAGGGCTGGAGCAGCTCCCCTACACAGAGAGGCTGAGGGAGCTGGGCTGGGTCAGCCTGGAGAAGAGAAGGCTGTGGGGGGACCTCACTGCAGCCTCCCCATCCCTGAAGGGACCCCAGGAACAGGAGGGGAATGGGCTTGTTAAAGGGCAGAGACTGGCAGGACAAGGGGGCTGGGGAGAAGCTGGAGGAGGGAAGGGGGAGAGGAGAGACTGGGGGGAAGTTCTTTGCAGAGAGAGTGGTGAGGGGCTGGAAGGGGCTGCCCAGAGAGGGGGTGGGTGCCCTGTCCCTGGGGGTGTCCAAGGCCAGGTTGGCTGGGGCCCTGAGCAACCTTGTGTAGCTCCAGGCCTGGAGGTTGGTGTCCCTGCCTGTGGCAGGGGGTTGGAGCTCTGTGAGCCCTGGGGTCCCTTCCAGCCCAGACCAGGCTGGGATTCTCTGATTCATGTGGTAGTGCAAGCACAGGCAGGGTTCTTCCTGGGAAGGACCACCAACTCCTCCCCCTTCTCCCAGGTAAGTATTCTGCCCCAAATATTTTTTTATTCACTTTATTACCTTTTTTTAATTAAAAAAATCGTATCTGTGTTAGTACTGTGACTGACACGGTGACCTCTCTGTAGCACAAGTTTTTTAAGCTGAGGTGAGTGCCTGAGTAACGTGGATGGGTGTCCTAAGTGTGTGACAATGCCCCGTATTAAAATCACTTCCCATGTTCTCATGTCATCCTCTCCAGCATGTCCACGCAGGCCGATAGCAGGAGAACAAGGGTTGCAGCCAAGTTTAACAAGAGAATGAAGGAGCCTCCCCTGTGCTTGTCAGGAGACGTCTCACAGTGTGACCACCTTGTTTCGGCACCCACCCAACTGTGATAAACTGGGAAGTAACTGGGGGTGATGAATGGTGGTGTCGCTGGGTCGGGACACCCGTGACTGTGTGGCAGCATTTCAGGGTCTTGTGCTCCTAACAGGGAGCTATATGACATCTCCTGGGGGAGGGTTGGACTCGATGATCTCCAGAAGTCCCTTCCAACCCCCATCGGTCTGTGATTCCATGATCTCCTCCTCCTTCTTGTACTCCTTCCCCCCTCAGTTCAGAGTGTAACAGACACACATATACATATATATACACATATACACACATGTGTTTCACAGAATCACAGAGTCACAGAGCCTGTGGGGTTGGAAGGAGCCCTCAGAGCCCATGGGGTCCCACCCCTGCCCAAGCAGGGTCCCTAGGACAGGGCGCACAGGGTGGCATCCAGACAGGGCTGGAATCTCTCAAAGGAATATTCAAACACATCACTGCACGGGTACTGTCCTGCACATGCAGTTTGCCCATTATCTACTGACAATTATTTTATATGATATGTGAGCCATGTAAAATATTTTGCCTAAACACGGTGGGGCATCCTGCAGACAGAATGATTCCTCGGAGACCAGGAGGCACGTCCTGGCCCCTACACAGCAAATCATCCCAACTAAAGATCACTTAAAAATAGACCCCTTCTCAACAGATGAACTTTGCTAATTCACAGGATCACAGAATCACTGGGGGTGGATGGGACCTGGAGAGATCATCGGGTCAAACCCCCTGCCAAAGCAGCTCCCCAGCTCATAGTGCACAGGTCAGTGTCCAGACAGGGCTGGAATCTCTCCAGAGAAGGAGACTCCGCACCCCCTGGGCAGCCTGTCCCAGGGCTCCCTCACCCTCACTGGGGAAAAGTTCTTCCCCACATTGGGGGGAACTCCCTGGGCTCCAACTTGAGCCCATCGCCCCTTGTCCTGTCCCCACAGACACTGAGCAGAGGCTGCCCATGGCCCCTGGGTCCCACCCTTCAGCTATTGATCCCCATTGATCAGATCTCCTCTCAGGCTTCTCCTCTCCAGGCTGAGCAGCCCCAGTTTGTCCAGGAGATGCCAGTTATCCAGACACCCAGGCCCCTGTCTTTGCATCCCACCACAAGCAGGTGACGACATCACCCAACATCAGAGAAACCTGTGGGGTTTATTTAGCAAAGGGAACAGGCTGGCTTCTCCAGGGAAGGAGACTCCACACCCCCCTCCACCCCAGCCCACTGTCCCCTTTGATCTCCTCTGCGCAGAGGGCTGCTGGTGGGCTCTCTCTTGTCTTCTTCATGACAAATGGCAGCAGCTGATGCTGAAGTGAGGTGCTGACAGGACTGTGTGACATCCATGCCTCAGCACCTGCTGTGCTGCCAACAGCCAGCACACTCCCTATGGGCTGGAGCACCAGGGAGGCTGCGGGGACACTGTGGGGATTGGAGCTGGGATACAGAGTGGATTGGAGCTGGGATACCATGGGGTTTGGAGCTGGGATACCGTGGGGATTGGAGCTGGGATACTGTGGGGTTTGGAGCTGGGATACCGTGGGGATTGGAGCTGGAATACTGTGGAGACTGGAGCTGGGATACTGTGGGGATTGGAGCTGGGATACAGAGGGGATTGGAGCTGGGATACCATTGGGATTGGAGCTGGAATACTGTGGAGATTGGAGCTGGGATACTGTGGGGTTTGGAGCTGGGATACCATTGGGATTGGAGCTGGGATATCGTGGAGATTGGAGCTGGGATACTGTGGGGTTTGGAGCTGGGATACCATGGGGATTGGAGCTGGGATACTGTGGAGATTGGAGTTGGGATACTGTGGGGTTTGGAGCTGGGATACCATTGGGATTGGAGCTGGAATGCTGTGGGGATTGGAGCTGGGATACCGTGGGGATTGGAGTGGCAGTGGTTGGGCTCACGCTGCTGGTCAACGGGCCGCCCTGTGCAGCTGGACACCTAACGACCACCGGCATGAAATCTGTTTGCCATGTCTGCAAGGTGCCTGCAGATGAGGAGAGGCACCCCCGGGATGGATCAAGCTCTGTTAAACCCCATCTCCCCTCTGCAGTTATCAGCCTGTGCCTGCTGCTTCCCAGGAAGGTGTGAGGAACCATGGAGCAGGGTGCTGGTTGTGAGATGCAAAGTGACGTCTGCTTGTGAGCTGGTGTTGAACTGAACTGGGGCTGGGCTGCTGTGGGACCTGAGGGGCAGGAGAGTGCAGCATCCTCAGATGGAAATCTCAGGTTTGCTTGAAAACTAAGCAAGAACTTCCATTAGCTTATTAGCTAATTAGTAGTTTATTATTAGCTACCATCATTATTACTTTATTTCATTTTCATTTATTTTGCTTTGTTTTGCTTTTATTTTATTTTATTTTATTTTATTTTATTTTATTTTATTTTATTTTTATTTTTGTTTTTATTTTGGTTCATTTTGTTTTAATTTGTTTCATTTTTATTTTGTTTTATTTATCTTATCTTACCTCCTTGCTTCTTAGTGTTACAGAACAGAACTGCGAAATTTGCCAAGAAGAGACAGAGGAGCTGAGAAGTATTTCCAACCCCTTTCCAGCCCAGTTTAAATATGGGATGTTTCTCTCCCTGCTCCTCTTTCAGCCCTGTCCAGCTCTCCCTGAGGCCGCTGGAGAGAGCGGGAAGGCTCCAGCATGGGTACCTGCATCAGCTCCCGAAGTGCACACGCTGGGCTTGAGGTAGGGAGAGGGGGCAGCTGGTGGTGCTGCCCCCCCACTGCTCACAGCTCATTGAGCCCATGGCTCACAGCTCCACGGGCGGGTGGGAGTGCTGCTGTGATGAGTCCTGCTGTCCTCAGACGGGGACGGATCAGAGAGCAGAAAGTGGGGCCAGTGTCTCAGGCACCTTCTGGGGCTCTGCAGGTCAGCGTGACACTCTGCACTGGACTCACAGAACCACAGAGTCACAGAATCCCAAGGCTGGAAAAGCCCTTTAAGCTCCTGGAGTCCAACCGTCCCTGTCCTGAGCTAAACCAGATCCCTGAGCACCTCATCTCCCCACCTGAGGGGACTCAGCCCCCTCCCTGGGCAGCTGGAAGATGCATCTGGATGCCGCCCTGTGCATCCTGTCCTAGGGACCCTGCTTGGGCAGGGGGTTGGACCCGATGAGCCCTGGGGGTCCCTTCCAACCCCTACAGCTCTGTGAGTCTGTGATTTGATGAAGACAGGAGGACAAGGGCAGGTTTCTGCCAGGTTGGTGCATCGCCAGCAGGCGAGTGGCACCGCGACAGATGTGACCCCACGGCTTTGAGCATCATCCCTGTCATCTGGCTGAGACAACACAGTTCATTCCACGGGCTTCCCAACTGGTCCAGAACTGTCAGCTGCTGAGGGTTTGTCGGAGAACTTGCTCTCAGAAGAGTTCCTGCTGATTTTCTTGGGTCTAGGTGTGCTGCTAAATTTGGACACGTTATTGATAAGCATCCGAGTTGGTAGATCTGTCTGATCTGCTCTGAAGCTGCTGAGCCAGCAGCACCTCTGCAGAGCTATCACTGTAAAAGTGAAATACACCAGCAGAATTCCAGCAGCAAAAGGAGACAGGGCAGTGTGTTACCACCAGTCCACAGAGTAAGGTTTTGCTGTTCCTTTCAGAATGAAATGCCATGGAGACAGCACTTCACCCTTTTCCCGTAGCCTGTACATTATTTGTACATGCTGGTTTTGCCCCATGAGTTCTGGCAGTTGGTGCTACACATTGGATTAATTAATGGTCATTGACCTCCTTAGCAGGAGGAGAGGCAAGGAGGGTTTAGGTGTTTAGCCCAGGAAGAGGCAGTCTGGGGGAACGTAGGGTTGATTTCAATAAACATACAGGGTTTAATGCCCATATTTGAGGGCAGAAATTATCAGTGAGCTGGAAGGGGACAGTGGTGGCAGGGGCAGCTTTGGGCTGGAAGTCAGAAGCAGTTCCCAAGCATCTGCCCATCATGGTGCCAGGGCTGCATTGCAGCTGGGATGCTGCAGTGACCATGGAGAGGACCTCTAGGGTCTGTGGATGGTGTCAGTCCCAGGGGGATGGTGTGTTGGAAAGGGAAGCAACCAGTTTGGGGATGTTACACTCATCCTCACCACCGCTGCAGATGGAAGTCAGTGGGAGCTGGCTCAGAGATGTGAGCTGGAGACAGCTAAAGCTGACTCTGTGTTTTACCTGGGAACTGATGGCAGAGGGGTACACCCTTTGCTATCCAGCTCCAGTGAAATATAGCCCGGGCTTGGCACTTACGTGATATTTGTTCCCTCTCAGGCAGGAAGCTGTGCGAGATTTTATGCTTTAACGTGTTGAACTCATCTCTCAGAGTAAATTATGCAGCTAACACTCGATTATGCACCTCCTCAGCACCTCTTTTGGGGATGGGGGGAAGAAAGTTTGGAAGCAAAGCTGCCTGGCATGAGCCTTCCCCCCAGCAGCTGCACACACTGACACTGCACGGGGGCTGCCTGACTCACTCAGCCCACAGAAGGAACAGCCAGAGGCAGGATTAATGGAAAATAAAAGTAAAGAAGCAGTACATCATCGTTTAGAAGAAATACCAAAGCTAAGGCTGTGAGGGATCCAAGTCCTGTTAGCCATCATTTGCAACCCCTGCAGCCTCCACAGGGATCCATGAAGTGTATCTTGGTCTCCTCTCCCCAGAAGAGCAGCAGCTCCAGGGGTGTGGGGTATCCCACCCAGCCATCCCCTTCTTGTCACACCTGAAGCCACAGGGCACCGAACGAGTGAGCAGCAGAGGTGGAGAAGCCTCTGCCCGGGAAGCAGATGGGCAAAAGGCAAGCTCTCCTCTCCTGTCCCAAACTCTGTCCCAACGAGCCCTGATGGTTTTTGTGGAGGAGCTATCCCAGCACAGAAGGGGTTCAGTGCTGATCAACCCTTGAGGGGTGGGCTCAGGAGGACGGGTCAGGCTGTGTTCAGGGGTGCCCAGGGACAGGACAAGGGGCTGTGGGCACAAACTGGAGCAGAGGAAGTTCCCCCTGACCCTGAGGAGGAACTTCTGTGCTGGGAGGGCAGCAGAGCCCTGGGCCAGGCTGCCCAGAGAGGCTGGGGAGTCTCCCTCCATCTCTGGAGACATTCCAACCCCATGATCCTGGGCACTGTCGGTGCAGCCTGCTTGAGGGGGACCCTGCTCTGGGGGGGTGGGATGGGGTGATCTCCTGACAACCCTATTCAGTCTGGGAGTCTGTGAAGATGCTGCCATGTGGATCTGCCCATGCTGTGTGGCATCTGTTCCCTGTCTGGAGAGTGGGTAGCTGTGCTGGCACGGCTGCATGAACTCTTTCGGGATGAACACGTTAATTCATCCCACACTCAAAGAGAAGTAACATCACCTCACACTCCCCTACTCTGCAGGCTCCTCACCCGGGTCATGCTCTGCGGACACTGACCTTATAGGAGCCCAGTGATGCTCTGTGTTGTCCCCGACCCTTGGCTGGGGTACCAGGGAGCGCAGAGGATGCTCAGCAGAGCCTGAAGGCAGCAAGGTGCCTGCTGCACACCCCTGCAATCCCTACACAAGTCCTGGAGGGATCCTCCCTCACCTTTCACTAAAGAGTCATCATTCCTTGTCGCTCAATCCAGTGCCCAGGGGGTGTGGAGTCTCCTTCTCTGGAGAGATTCCAGCCCTGACCTGTCCTAGGGACCCTGCTTGGGCAGGGGGTGGGACCCCATGGGCTCTGGGGGTCACTTCCAACCCCTGTGATTCTGTGACCCTGTGATTTATCTCAGGTTTGTATAAAATACATGCAGCAGTGTCACACAGGCTCCATCATCCCACAAAGGAATTTCAAACACATGACTGCACAGGTACTGTCCTGCACATGCAGTTTGCCCATTATTTACTGACAATTATTTTATATGACATGTGAGCCATGTAAAATATTTTGCCTACACATGGAGCATCCTGCAGACAGAATGATTCCTCGGAGACCAGGAGGCACATCCTGGCCCCTACACAGCAAATCATCCCAACTAAAGATCAGTTAAAAATAGACCCCTTCTCAACAGACGAACTTTGCTAATTCATAGAATCACAGAGTCACTGGGGGTGGATGGGACCTGGAGAGATCATTGGGTCCAACCCCCTGCCAAAGCAGCTCCCCAGCTCATAGTGCACAGGTCGGTGTCCAGACAGGGCTGGAATCTCTCCAGAGAAGGAGACTCCACACCCCCTGGGCAGCCTGTCCCAGGGCTCCCTCACCCTCACCGCCAAGAAGTTCTTCCCCACATTGGGGGGAACTCCCTGGGCTCCAACTTGAGCCCATCGCCCCTTGTCCTGTCCCCACAGACACTGAGCAGAGGCTGCCCATGGCCCCTGGGTCCCACCCTTCAGCTACTGATCCCCATTGATCAGATCCCCTCTCAGGCTTCTCCTCTGCAGGCTGAACAGCCCCAGCTCCCTCAGCCTTTCCTCACAGGGGAGATGCTCCAGGCCCTTCATCCCCTTCGCAGCCTCCTCTGGACTCTCTCCAGGAGATCCCTGGCTGTTTGATCTCAGGGAGCCCAGCACTGGACACAATATTTGGGGTAACCCGAATCGCAGTTTGCACAGGGATGCACAGAGATGCTTGTTTGAGCTCCTCCCCAGCTTCCTGCATTATCAGTGACCTCCATGGCACAGTGTTTTCATGCCCATCTCCTTGAGGCCATGGACATTCACCAGCTGCTTCGGCAGCAGCTGCCAGGTCGTGCCAGGGTGCTGGGATAACAGCAGGATGCAGGGAGGAAAAGGCACTGGGTGACACTGGCGGGGAGGTGGCTGCACGGCGTGGTTTGTAGGATGCCTCCTAGTAATAACTGCTTACAGGCAGATCTGTTTTCCCTTGGAAAAGAAGCGCCTGCCTCTGGGAAACGGACCCACAACTTCTTTCCAGGAGTTTGCCCTTGCCCTGGTGCCCTGCCCAAGGCTTCCCCTCTGACTGTCAGTGTAGGGATGCACCAAACCCCTCGGGATCAGACCGTCCTTCCCAGCAGCAGATCAGCCCCAGGCTGATGAAATCCAGGAATCTTTCTGTTTGGAGAGGTCAGAGTTTCACTTCAGCACCAGCCCCGGGCTTTGTGTTTTTATTGGCTGATTAAGTCTGCAATTAGCGTGGCTCCTGTAGCCCAGCCTCTCCATTAACAGCTTCAGCTTGGGTGCTAGAGACAGCGTGTCACTGCTAAATGAGACTAATTGCTCGATTATTAAAGCAAACGTTCTTAAAGCAAAAGCAGCTGATTATTTAACTGTTCTCTGTTTGCTTACAATCTTTCTGTTTGGATAGGCTTTCCTCTGTGAAAAGCCAGGCATGTTTGCCAGCAGCTGAGGTGAGTGACCGCTGCTTGTCCCTCCCATTAGCCCCAAGCACTGCCCTGGGGTTTTGTGAAGCATTCGTGGCTGGTGGTCCCCAGCTGATCCCTGCTGCTCTGTGCTTGTACATGGAAACTTCCCCAGCGGGGCAGGACGCGCTGCAGCCTGACGATGCGTCTCCCAAAGGCAGCACCCCCACTACTGAACCCCCTGACCACACGGACCGGAGGTAAGAAAGTAAATCACCATTGTGTTAAACCCAAAACAGTTTATTCACCAGCCAGAGCTGTGAAAGCAGCTGGGTCACTCAATGGCAAATGCCAGGTTAACTTTCACTACAGCACAGCATCACAGATGATGGGTGTTGTCAGGGACCGCAGGAGATCCCCCAGTGCCACCCCCCCAGAGCAGGGTCCCCTCGAGCAGGCTGCACAGGACAGCATCCAGGATCATGGGGTTCAGAGACTCCCCATCCTCTCTGAGCAGCCTGGCCCAGGGTTCTGCTGCCCTCCCAGCACAGAAGTTCCTCCTCAGGGTCAGGGGGAACTTCCTCTGCTCCAGTTTGTGCCCACAGCCCCTTGTCCTGTCCCTGGGCACCCCTGAACACAGCCTGACCCGTCCTCCTGAGCCCACCCCTCAAGGGTTGATCAGCATTGTGCATATAAACATTTATAAGTGTATTATAAGCACAGCTTCAAATCAACGTTGAGCATCACCTGTTTTTTTGTTCAGGAATTGCACATTTTTGCACAGGTTTGCCTTTTTTAGACTTCTGCTAGCTGAACCCATCATGCTAACCTCTCCCACACCGAGAAGAGCTTTGTCCTCTCCCTGGTGTGAAACCTCAGCGGTTGCAGCACTGTTCTTCAGCTGCCTGTTCTTTCCATGACACGTAAAGCCAACGCTGACATCTTTCTGTGGGCATACAATTGCTTCCCCATGTGCTAAGAAGCATCACTCACGGATGCAGGGCTGTGGTTCTTATGGAGCTGCTGTGTTCCTGCTCTGTGGGCCCCAGGCTGGGGAGCATGGTGGAAACAAGTGACCTTTCAAGATGACACGATGCTGCATAATGGAGATGAAACAGCAACACGAGAAACCTTGAACAGAGCCGAGCACAAATATCTGCACCTTACAGGCAGAAAGCATCGAGCTGTAAGCAGCTCTTCGGGCTGGCATGCCAGGAGATGCCCTCATCACCCCCTTTCCCATCCAGCCCATCCTGTGGGCTTGAGGTTGTGCAAGCTGGGCTTTGCTTTCAGTGGGTGCTGAACCCCTGGAGCCTCTCCAGCCAGCTCCAGGCACACTGCATCTCTCCCAGGGGTCACTAAGCTCAGCGTGTCACAGCGTGGGTCGGCAGCTTGGCTTTCTCATCTGGCACAGCTCATTTTTCACCTGACATTTACCTGTGGCTGCAGCTCTCACTGGTCAGGTTTCTACAACATCTGCTCATCCTCAGCACTTATTCTGGACCAAATTCTCCCGAAAGAGAGGGAGAGATCAGCAAATGCTTTCAGAGTATCATGCAGAAGCACATCCCCGTGCTGCTGAAGGATGTCGGCGTGACCCGGGAAGCCACACGGTCACAGTGGGATGGTGGAGTTTTGTCTTAGTGATAGGAGGGTCTGTAGGACCCCATGGGAGGATGTGAGGAGATTGTCCAGGAGTAACCTGTGCTGGAAGGTGGTTCAGTAATTCGTGCTTGGCAAGCACATAGGATTTGCCCTCCAGCCCCTTCCCCAGCCTGGTTGCCCAGCACTGGGCCCAGCACTCCAGCTGCGGCCTCCCCAGTGCCCAGTCCAGGGGCACAATCCCCTCCTTAAAACTCCCTGAGAGGCACGTCTGCAATAATACTTATGTACCTTTACTTAAACTAATTCGATTTATCTATTGATCTACCTCATCATCTACTCTGTTCATCATCTAATGATAATTTTGTGCCAAAATTTACTTTTCCAATTGACTTGTCTACTTCTTATCAGCACTACACTTACTTTGGCATTAGCAGCTGAAGACTGGATGATGTTTTAAAGCATCAGTTTTAGAATGTGTTGAATAATCTGGTGTTTTGGTTTTGGTTTTGTTTTTTTTTTCCCCAGATCTTTTTGGAGTTTTGATTGCAGTTCCAGACAACTCAACTGGGAGGGATGAGAACAGCAACCTGCCTTAATGGCTGAATGGTTAATTTGTATTCCCTCTTCAGTATCTGGGTGGTTTAGGTGCCTGGGGGGAGGGAGTGTTAAGTGTTATTTCACTACCTGCAGTGGGGCAGGAGGTAACCTGTAGCACTGGGGTCTGCCACAGTCCCCCTGACACTGAAAGATGAACCCAACGTTTTGCACAAAGAAAAACGACCCTCTTAATTGTGCAGTCAACATACCAGCACCACTCCACAAAGCATACAGACATCAAACTTCTGATAAAGGAGGTAAAAAAGGGATTTGGATGAGGGATTATTTTCCTATGTCTCTTGGATTTAGTCCAGAGCTATGGCAACATTGGAAGAAATAGGTAACATGGGGAGAAAAAAAGCTTTTAATGCAAAAAAGTGCATTAAGTATTTGTGAATGATGAGGCTTTAAAAAAATCTATGCTGGTTTAATAGTCTTTGAAGGAAACTTTAGGATTTTTATTCTTTCTTACCTGTGTGTAAGGCTAGTACTGAGCAGGCCGAGGGCACCTCAGTACAATTTTAATGCCATAGCAACCACAACAAAACCAATTATTTCCTGGGGGCTGGTGCAGCTCAAGGGTTTATCCTTAACAGCACCCAAACTTAAAATTCAATGTCAGAATTCGATCAACTTTATTTACAGGAAGAGTGAAGGTAATGAATTATACAGTGGTAGATCTGTCTCACAACTGCTCATCAGGGTTAATTCCTAAGTGTGAAATTAATACTCTCTTGCAGGATGCTAAACACGTTTCCAACCTTTTCCTGGGCTGCTTTGTTTTGGGTTAGTATAATACGTGTATCTGACAATGCTGCAGGTAGACGAAGAAAATGAAACACAAACCCTTCTCAAAAGTGTTATGTAAGTTTCTGAGAATCCAGATCCTGTGGGGCTTCTGCATCTTCATTTTAATAGTAAATAACTGGGAGAAAAAAAAAGAGGTAAATGCACTCCTAATGAGAAAAATCCTGAAGCTGAAGCAAAGTATAAAGGAAGAAAAATCTTTACTGAGCAAGTGAAGAAGCAGACTGTTTTTCGGTCTTTGTCCTCAGACACACTCAGCAAAGAATATGCCACATTTTTCAGTGTGGTAATTAACTACAAAAGGTATTAATAGAGAATTGGCTGGTTAAAAACTGGGCAGAGAGAATAGGGAATAGAAAAACATAAGGACTGTCAAAGAAAAAAAAAAATAAGATCATCCTCTTTATGTTCTCCTGTATTTCAAAACCTAGAAGTTTCCCAATAAATTACAAAAACCCACATGGTTTACAGTGCCTGGAGAAAACACCTTTTGAAGCAATCAGCTAATAAAACACAAGGCTCATTATCACGAGAATACCAACCAAGAAAAACTGCAAGGAGGAGGAAAATATTATATGTGTAATATGACATCAGCATTTATATTATGATATATTGTGGACTGATGGGCTGAGACCCAGGGGATGAGGTTTAACAAGGCCAAGGGCAGAGTCCTGCCCATGGGACAGAACAAGCCCAGGCAGCGCCCCAGGCTGGGGGAGACTGTCTGGAGAGCTGTCAGGCAGAGAAGGCCCTGGGGGTGTTGGGTGACTGTGACTGACCACGAGCCAGCAGTGTGCCCGGGGGGGGCCAGGAAGGCCAAGGGCATCCTGGCTTGTGCCAGGCCCAGCGTGGCCAGCAGGTCTGGGGAGGGGATTGTGCCCCTGGGCTGGGCACTGGGGAGGCCGCAGCTGGAGTGCTGGGCCCAGTGCTGGGCCCCTCACTGCCAGAAGGACATGGAGGGCCTGGAGCGAGTGCAGAGAAGGGCAACCAGGCTGGGGAAGGGGCTGGAGGGCAAATCCTCTGAGGAGCGGCTGAGGGAGCTGGGGGTGTTGAGCCTGGAGAAGAGGAGGCTGAGGGGAGACCTTCTCCCCACCTGCCCTGCCCTGCCAGGAGGGTGCAGAGAGGTGGGCGATGGTCTCTGCAGCCAGGGGACAGGAGATGGGACAAGGGGCAATGGGCTCAAGCTGCCCCAGGGCAGGGTCAGCTCAGCTGGGAGGGAAAAGTTCTTCCCTGGCAGAGCTGTCAGGGCCTGGCCCTGGCTGCCCAGGGAGGGGCTGAGTCCCCAGCCCTGGGGGTGTTTAACAGAGGGGAGATGAGGTGCTCAGGGAGCTGGTTTAGCATAGGATGGGAATGGTTGGACTTGATGATCTTCAAAGGTCTTTCCAGCCTTGTGATTCCGTGTGTGTAAAAAGAACTTGCAGATGATTCGGATCCTGATTTGCCCAAGACCTGGCTCTTTCTTCTGCTCTTGGGCTTCCACACCATTGCTCAAATTGTGGGCTGATGTCTCCTGTCAGATACAAAGGCACATCACTTAATGGGTGAGCCCGCCTGGATTGCATACATTATACATCCTCTTCTCTGGAGGAGACACCAGGGGAAACGTTTAATGACCTTTTTTTAGCACAGTTTGCCTGCAGCAGGGATTAGGAAGATTCAGAATTAGCCCCATTTAGGGGTTTTTTAGTACAAAGTACAGAGAAGAAACAGGAAATGAGACTTTCAAACCACATATAACAGGCTTTGCATCTTCCCACCCAGCCAAATATTAAAAAAAAAAAAATTTTGCAAGTGCACAGAAACTTCAGCATTTTTCCCTCACCTTTTTTTGCATATACCAAGAAATTACAACCTGCATCTTCATTTAATTATGCTTGATTGCAACGCCTTGATGTTACTATCAGCACTTCTATTCTTCTGTTACTATTAAGCACTTCTACACATCCTGATAATAAAAGGAATATAATACACTGAATAAAAAGTAAAATTGGAAATTATAATTAAAAAATAATCAGAGGCAAACATGATCACAAGATGACAGTAAGCAGAGATGTTAGTTGGTTAGAAAAGCTTTGAAAATTAAATAGTGAATTTAGAATCTATCACTAAACCTTAGGGTAAAACTTCTCATGCACAGAAACACTGGGTTTTATTATTTAATTTTTTTTTCAGTGTGTCTAACTTTCAAAGATGTCAGAGGAACTAGAGGCTTAAGTGGTTTGTTGATAAAACCCCACAGATCTCACATGGATCGTTCTGTATTTTTCGCACTGAACTACCTGACAAAAAGTCTTCATACCTTTTGGGATTCATCTTCCATAACCCTGGAAGCTTTGGTGAATAATGCATTGCCACCTGCATCTCTTGTCCTTCAGTTCAGGACGTGTCAGAACTCTTTTCAAGCTTAAGCGTGGATGCTACAAATACGCTCAAGTTTAACTTCATGTGTGAAGGAAGTCAGGGAAAAGCTTGTGCTGTGTGGAAAGGGACAGAGGGCTTAAATCTAGTCACAGCTTAACTAGAGTGCTAGCTACAAAAACATGATGCATAGCCAGTGATGGCTCAGATCCTCCATGCCTGTATGTGTATTTTTCCACACACAATTAAAAGACAGGTCAGGGTCACCCCTGGCAGATTGCTCCAGGCCGTGTCCATCAGAACAAGGATGGAGATGGCCACAGTCTGCCTGGGGCTGACCTGACCAGAGAAAGCCAGGGTGATACCAACCATGGATGTTTCGGCTTTTCCTACCTTACTGCCAGTAAGTCCCAGGAGATCTGGCTGATGGAGTTCCTAAAGCCCTCTTTGGTTGCAGGGCCTGCATCTCACAGAATCACAACAATGTCAAGGGCCAGATGAAGAGATCCCACCAAAAAAACAAAAGCACAACAAGAAATACAATCATAGAGAGAATCCTCAGACTCCCCCCTAGCTGAGGGTGCCCCAATCCCCATCCAACCCGGCCTTGAGCCCTGCCAGGGATCCCGGGGCAGTCCCAGCTTCTCTGGGCACCCTGGGCCAGGGCCTCCCCCCTCCCCAGGAAGGATTTCTGCCTCCCAGCCCCTCTCCATCCCCCTCCTGCAGCTGAAGGCCCTTCCCCTGGGCCTGGCCCTCCCTGCCCTGGGCACCAGCCCCTCTCCAGCTCTCCTGGAGCCCCTGGAGGGATGGGAAGGGGCTTGGAGCTCTCCCCACAAGCAGCCTTCCCTTCTCTTCTCTTCTGCGGGCTGAGCCAGCCCAGCTCTCCCAGCCTGGTGATTCAGTGAAATATAATAATGCTGAATAGATTGACGTAGATGTAGCTTGAGACAATTGATATAACTTTAATTTGTGTATTTTAAGAATATATTTGTTTTGGAGCTGAAAGGCTCCAGCCCTCCCATCAACTCCACGACTCCTGGGGACTGGCTCCCACAGCTCCGTGTCCCCCTTGTCCTGGGGACCCCCAAGCTGGAGGCAGCGCTGCCAGGGGGTCTGTGTCCCAGAGCGGAGCCCAGGGGTAGAATCCCCCTTTCCCAGCCCTGCCAGTCCCACTGCCGGGGATGCAGCCCAGGACATGGGGGGGCTGGCTGGGCTGACAGCTCACAGTGATGGGTCACCTTGAGCTTTTTTTCCTCCAGCACCCCAAACCCTTCTCCTCAGAGCTGTTCTCCATCCGTTCTCCACCTGGCCTGTAGTTCTGCTTGGGATTGCAAAAATACAGAAAACATGTCTCAGAAGGATTTTTCCTCAGAGGATTTGCCCTCCAGCCCCTTCCCCAGCCTGGTTGCCCTTCTCTGGACTCGCTCCAGGCCCTCTATGTCCTTCTGGCAGTGAGGGGCCCAGAACTGGGTCCCAGAACAGAGATATGGCCTCATTCAAACCTCACCAAAGCCAGGGGATTGTTTCAGTGTGTTCACTCCCTGCTAAAGGCTGTGAGTTGCCTTGTCAACATCTGAGCCATTTCCTGGAACTTGGCAGAACAGCTTGGAGATAGGCTGTGGGCTGGGCACACACTGCCACTCGGGCCATGCAGTTCTGAAAGCAATTTGCCTGAGTTTGAATAGCAGTGCTGCCATATCGAGCTCACTAATAGCATGTGATTTTAAGTACTATTTTTGCTGCAGCAGCCCAAATACACAGAACTTTACAGTGATTTTTCCCCATCTGGACCACAGCACCATCAAACCCTTGTCCCTAACAGTCAAAAGCCTCCACATTAATACGAGCATCCTTTCTAAATGAAACGTAATGAACATATTTACCTTCAGCTGTATTTGAAGACTTTTCTCTGTCTTTTTGAATGGTCCAATTCATGTTTGCCAGGAACGAAGCAGCAAAAATAATTCCAGAATAATTTCAGAAAGTTCTTCTCCTTCCCCAGAGATGCTGGAGGGGTTGTGGCATCGTGAGGCCTCTGCCACAGAGAATTATTTCTAGGAACTGGGCAAGGGAGAAATGTTGTGTTTGGAACCACATAGACTAACTGGGTTTTACATGCCAGAACGTATGGCCTTTTGGAGAAGAATCCATAAGGCTGGAGTTGGCAGACCTCTGACAGTATCAAAAGCATGCCTGCAGCTCCCCTAAGCACCAACACTGTTTTCAAACTAGCTGGTTTGGGACAGGGACCATCCCACACGGGTGTTTCCATAAGGCCTGGGGTACTCCGGCCCCGGTGAGCACTGGGCTGGTGGTCAGCAGATGCTGTCCTCACCTGAGCCAGCTGCTTCCCTGGGAGTCTGAACCTGTCCACATCTGTGCTCTCAGCTGTTTTTTCCCTAGTTTTAATTAGATGTAGTTTCAAATTTAAATAATTAAAGAAATTAGATTTAGTTTTAAATTTAATTAATATAGTTTCAAACTTCGGCTTCATCGCTTTCAGTAACTTTTCCTCCAAACCTGCAAAAAATGTTGCCAGGACCGAAAATTGAAAACAACAAGAGAAAAGATTGGGTTTGCACATGGGAGCACCTGTCCTAGGGTCTGTTTGTCCGTTTGTCAGTTGCTTCCAGCATAAAAGGGGTTCAACGAACTCTTCAGGTGGTTAAATTACAGAGTTAAATTATGATTACTGACTCATTGGAGGGTGACCCTAAATATTTCAAAGCTGTCTGGTGTCTTCCTGGGAAGCACTTCTGGGGTCCACAAAAATGTTATTCTCCCACACATTCAGAGTCACTCCAAGCCAACGGGGCTTTTCTGAGCACGGAGGTTCCTGTAATATCCTCCTCTTGCCATGTTCTTGCTTGTTTGATGCAAGCATGCTGGCTTGTATCAAAAATAGAGTGGCCAGCAGGTCTGGGGAGGGGATTGTGCCCCTGGGCTGGGCACTGGGGAGGCCGCAGCTGGAGTGCTGGGCCCAGTGCTGGGCCCCTCCCTGCCAGAAGGACATGGAGGGCCTGGAGCGAGTGCAGAGAAGGGCAGCCAGGCTGGGGAAGGGGCTGGAGGGCAAATCCTCTGAGGAGCGGCTGAGGGAGCTGGGGGTGTTGAGCCTGGAGAAGAGGAGGCTGAGGGGAGACCTTCTCCCCACCTGCCCTGCCCTGCCAGGAGGGTGCAGAGAGGTGGGCGATGGTCTCTGCAGCCAGGGGACAGGAGATGGGACAAGGGGCAATGGGCTCAAGCTGCACCAGGGCAGGGTCAGTTCAGATGACTCCAACCCAGTGATTTTGTGATTCTGTGATTCTTCTCACCATGTGGATGTTGTGGTAGACATTAATGCCATTTATCAGTGACTTCTGAGGAGCCCTTAAGCCATCAAGCTGTGGGTGGTCTTCCAGGTAACTCTCCAGCATGGATGCAAAACGTCTACTCTCCCAGCCCTCTGCTATTTGTATGTGGTTCTTCTTCAGGGGTCGTTACTGGGTTGTGTAATAATTATTTTGGCTGTGAAAAGGCAAAGCCAGGATAGGTTGTTTAAAAGTGAGACTCCAACCCACTGAAAAATATTTCATGGGCTGAAGCAAGGAGGGTGTGGACACCCAAACCACTGCTAAAGGAACAGGTACTTTATTCATGTCACATACACCAAGAGAAACACAGAGAAACCCTTCTGATGAGTACATTGGGTGAAGGGTTGTCAGTGGAATCATGTTCTGGAGGACGGGCAATGGATCTGGAGCTTGGCATGTCCATTTCCCCAGGTAAATTTCTCCAGGTAAAAACTCTTCCACTTCTGCCTGGCTGGGGAAAAGATGTTTTGGCATCTCAGCAGTAAGCACATAGACATTTCAGAAGAATGGTGGAATTGGGTCAATTGAATCATAGAATCACAGAATGCTTTGGGTTGCAAGGTACCTCAAAGATCATCTAGTTCCAACCCAAAAACCCAAAGACCTATCCAACCCAGCCTTGAACACCTCCAGGGATCCAGGGGCTCCCACAGCCTCTCTGGGCACCCTATGCAGGGCCTCACCCTCCACTAAGAATTCCTTCCCAACATCTAAGCTAACCCTGCCCTCTGTCAGCTCGAAGCCATCACCCTGTGTCCTGTCCCTGCCCTCCCTGGTGACCAGCCCCTCTCCCACTGACCTCTTTCTCCTTCCACCAGCTGTCTGGAATCCCCAGAGCTGCCACAGGCACGTTTAGCTGAGAAGCTGGCTCATTTCCAGTTAAATGAGAGATGGAAACCCTGCCTGCACCGAGTGGCAACAGGATAAATAGCAGAACAATTTGTTTGACAAACACAGCCATTGCAAAAGAATTCAAGTGCATAATCTGCTTTGAGAGCGGGATGTTGGTAAAGCAGGTTACTGGCACAGCAAGTTCCCATCGAGCTCACATACTCAGTAATAACCTGTCCTCTTCTGTGGCACACTTGCTGCTGCATAACAGGAGAATTTTTTTTCCTAGAAATTTTCTGTTTTCCAGATTTTACTGCGAGGAATTTGTTGTTACGCAACCAGAATGCAGAGGCTGAGAAAGCCCCCTTAGGAACGTCTCTTTTTCAGACAAGAAAATAGTTTCTGTGATGTAAAATGAAGTTTACAACTACGTTTTGACAAAAAAAGAAAAAACCCAAAACATGCATCCTGTAATGCTACAAACTGCAGTCATTATTCCTACAGAAGCAGAGAGCCACCCGGTCATAGGGATTTACTAAAGCAATGGGAAAGTGGTTCTCAGCTTGTAGTGAGCATGTCCAGCTACTCTTAGATGATGGGAGTAGACTGAGGGTCTTGCTATGTTGTGTCCAGTGGTTTGGGTTGGCTTCCCTATGAAGCATGTTCTCACCAGAGTGTGGGCCTGGATTAGGTTCTTCAAGCCTAGGGACAGCTGCACTTTACCCAATGTTGGCTTGCAGTTTTGCCTATTTAAGTTGCTTAAGTGACATCTGATACCTTCACACTGTTTTCTAAGTCACTTTGCCCAGTCAGTTTCTGTGCATCTCTTAGGAATATCCCAAGATTTGTACATCTTCACAGATAAAAACCTTAAAACTGCCTCACTAAAGCTCTGTCTGACTTCAGATTGAAGAGTAATTTATCTTACAGGTGTGGGCAGGAGCTCTGCAAAATGTTGGTGTGACGGGCATAGGGGTAGGAATTTGCTTTTGCAGGGAGGCCAATGGTATCCTGGGCTCCATCAGCAGAGGGGTGGCAGCAGGGACAGGGAGGGGATTGTCCCTCTCTGCTCTGCCCTCCCCAGCTAGAGTCCTGTGTCCAGAGCTGGGGCCCCAGGACAAGAGAGATGTGGGGCTGGTGGAGAGGGGTCAGAGGAGCCATGGAGATGCTCAGAGGGCTGGAGCAGCTCCCCTACACAGAGAGGCTGAGGGAGCTGGGCTGGGTCAGCCTGGAGAAGAGAAGGCTGTGGGGGGACCTCACTGCAGCCTCCCCGTCCCTGAAGGGACCCCAGGAACAGGAGGGGAATGGGCTTGTTAAAGGGCAGAGACTGGCAGGACAAGGGGGCTGGAGTGAAGCTGGAGGAGGGAAGGGGCAGAGGAGAGACTGGGGGGAAGTTCTTTGCAGAGAGAGTGGTGAGGGGCTGGAAGGGGCTGCCCAGAGAGGGGGTGGGTGCCCCGTCCCTGGGGGTGTTCCAGGCCAGGTTGGCTGGGGCCCTGGGCAACCTTGTGTAGCTCCAGGCCTGGAGATTGGTGTCCCTGCCTGTGGCAGGGGGTTGGAGCTCTGTGACCCTTGGGGTCCCTTCCATTCCAGCCCAGGCTGGGATTCTATGATTTTATGAATTCCCAAGCCAACACTAATGCTGTTAGGACAAAACACAGTACCAGTGACAGCTGTGCCAAAAGAGCTGGTGTGCATGTCCCAGGGAGTCGTGTGGCTTGCTGTCTATCCCAATGGCAACGTATTTTGCTACTGGAATTTTATCACCACTTGACATACGGCTACAGCTTGGGAAAGTTCTGTTGATAAAGGCATTTCCTATGATACTTATCTAAGAACTTCCAAGAAAATTTTACTGGAATCTAGGAGGGTGTTCTGCAGGCCAAAGCTGGGCCATCTTTTTATTTGTTGAAGCTCTGTGCTAGAATTGTGACTCCCATTGTTTAGTAGACATAAAGATGAAGATATATCTTCCCAAATCCACAAGGAAGAAAAAGGAAATCTGATTTTTTTTGCCTTAAATCCTAGTGGAGAAAACACATGGGTTGTTTTCACCTTGGCCAGGCTGATTTAAGTGGCTAGCGAAGTGAGGTGTAAGAGGTTGTCAGTGACACTGAGGTGAAAGTCACTTCTGTCTTGCTGGCTTTAATATCATCTTAATTATCGTAGTTAATCAACATACTATCATCTTAATTAACGTAGACATGTACTTGTTCATATTCAATTCTGAACCATGCTAAGGCAAAGTGGACCAAAACACTGATTGTTATAAACAACTTAGCTCTCTCTTAAGCCACATCAATCACAGAATCACAGAATCCCAAGGTTGGAAAAGTCCTTTAAGCTCCTGGAGTCCAACCGTCCCTGTCCTGGGCTAAACCAGATCCCTGAGCACCTCATCTCCCCTCTGTTAAACACCCCCAGGGCTGGGGACTCAGCCCCTCCCTGGGCAGCCTGGGCCAGGCCCTGACAGCTCTGCCAGGGAAGAACTTTTCCCTCCCAGCTGAGCTGACCCTGCCCTGGGGCAGCTTGAGCCCATTGCCCCTTGTCCCATCTCCTGGCCCCTGGCTGCAGAGACCATCGCCCACCTCTCTGCACCCTCCTGGCAGGGCAGGGGAGGTGGGGAGAAGGTCTCCCCTCAGCCTCCTCTTCTCCAGGCTCAACACCCCCAGCTCCCTCAGCCGCTGCTCAGAGGATTTGCCCTCCAGCCCCTTCCCCAGCCTGGTTGCCCTTCTCTGCACTCGCTCCAGGCCCTCCATGTCCTTCTGGCAGTGAGGGGCCCAGCACTGGGCCCAGCACTCCAGGTGCAGCCTCATCAACTCTTACTATAACACATACAGTCTCTCTTTCGTTATTTCTAATTAGACTTTTGAAGGTATCATTTAATGAATGCCGCTGTTTGAGAGCACCCACATCACCCTCCGTGAGCCTGTCACTGAACCATGTTTTTGTGTGGCTGTGTGAGGAGATTGGAGAGCTCCTTTTTCTGTTGGAGGAAGGAGCAAGTTCAGTTCCCTCCCATCGCTTTTGAGGATAGGGAGTAACTAGGTGCTGCTAAGCACCTCCTCTGATGGGACAGCTCAGCATGAGGCAGCAAGCCAGGCCCCTCTCCTGCATGGAATGCTTCTGCTGGACATCAGTCTCCTCCCTGGTAGCCACACACATTAAACTACTGAAGGACAGAGATATTCCAGTGACTTTTGGGAAGGGGAGACAGAGTGTGCATCTCTCCTGCTAGCATCAGGGAGCACTGGCTCTCCTGGTGTGTCCATGGGGGACTGAAAAGACAGAGGGGAAGGTGGCAGGGCCAGGACCTGCAACAGCCAGAGGGACACCAAGACCTGGTTCTCTTGCGTCTTTCAAACGAGAGAAGATCGTGCGCAGCTTACAGGAGCATATCTGGTGCTGAACAGAGTAATGTCACTTCCAAAGCAAATTCCCTTCAATGAGACAAGAAGATAATGTGTGGGAGAAAATTGATTGTAAGCTGATGCAAGGTGGTGTGTGTCCAAAGCCATTAAGACCTGTGGCAGGGGGTTGGAGCTCTGTGATCCTTGGGGTCCCTTCCAACCCAGACCAGTCTGTGATCCTGTGATTCTATGAAGACAAGTTTGAAGGGATTCTCCTGGGCCAAGGAGGTTTCACGGCTGGTTTAGGACCAGATTGCTGCATGCGCTGATTTGTACCTGCATTTTATCAAGACTAAACACATCACAAAGTGGGGTCACAACCAGCCACTGCCCAAAATCCACATGGGAATTTCCATGTTTCATTATGATAAACACGCAGCTGAGCTCAATTAAATATATTTTGGGTTTTGGTTGGTTTTTTTAACTGGATTTAAAATGAGATGTTTGCCATCAGACGTGTGCTGAGGAGAAAGCCTCCTGCATTCTGCAGTTGATGGTGAGTTGTGTGACAGGGTGTATTCTGGATGGGGCTTTGGGTACCCTGTCCTCGTGAGAGGTGTGGGGGTTGGAACTAGATGGGTTTTGAGGTCCCTTCCAACCCAAACAATTCTATGATTCTTTGATATTCAGCGGCAAGCCCTGAATGCCTGAAGAGCATCGCTCTGCTCGCCTGGTCGTGCCATTTACTCCGGGCTTGAGAGGAGCCGGTCTCATCAATACAGGTGTCAGCAGGATATATTTGGGAACTCAGAATCTCTGCTGCTGCTGGAGCAACTCTGGGTGCAATTTGCTGTGGATTGGGCTTTCCAGGGCTGTGATGCAAGAAGGCAGAGCAATGAGGAAAGCAGGAGAGCAGGCACTTGGCTTTTTGATGATGTTCTCCGTCTGCCAGACGTAAATGTAGGGGTGCAAAGCACTTTGCTTTTCTTTTTAGTTTGAGGGGAGTGCAGATGAAAGCCAAACAGATGTAGCAGCATTAGTCATCATTTTTTTTAAAAAAAAACCTTGAAGTCCTCCAGAAAACCGCTGTGATTTCCTGCATTCATTGGCCAGAGGACTTAATGAAATAATTTGGACCAAAAAACACCCCCAACAAACTATTTCTGGGTTACTTACAAGCTGTTATTCTAAGCATTTTCTATTTCTTTTGTGTAGGCTATTCAATATCCTGTGTGGCTTCTGCTCTCTTATTTAATAACTGAAACCGTTTAAGCAAGAAAATAGCATATTGCTGTTTTCCCATCTGCATCACTGTGACTTAATTCATGCTATATATATATATATATATATGCTTTGCCCTCTGACAATTTTAATTTGTTTTCTTAAAAACCTTGAGAATTAAGGCAGTAGGGGAATTTTCCTTCCCCTAATGAAATGGAGATTATTAACCCCCCCAATATATTTCTGCAATATATATTTTATATATCACATATTTTATGTATTATATATTTTAGAGTTATATATGATATATTTTAGATTTATATATTATATTTTAAATATACATTTTATACATAGATATATATTGCAAAAGTATTTATATATATATTTTTAAATAATCTCCATTTCATTAGGGGAAGGAAGATGCCCCACTGCCTTAATTATATTGCTGAAATATTTATATATCTCAGAGATATATTAATTTCTGCAATATATTTTAATATATATTTTATATATTGCAGAAATATATATTTATATCATAGAATCATAGAATTCTATGATATTCTGTGATTCTATGATTATATGACTCTATTATATATTGCAGAGATATATATTTATATATTTATATATAGATATATTGCAGAAAAATATATATGGATATTATTTAAAAATACATATTTCTGCTATCTATATATATTTTTAAATAATCTCCATTTGGTTAGGGGAAGAAAAATTCCCCACTGCCTTAATTATATTGCAGAAAAAATATATATATTGCAGAAATATGTATTACAGAAATATGTATATACATAAAATAATATATACCTATTTATATTGCAGTAATATAACAACTTCAGCAAGACCTGTTCTGGGAGAGGTTATCCACTGCAAGCAGAATATTTGGGGAAGAGCTGGAGAGAGAACAGGCTCCCTGAAGTCACCAGTAACTTGTTGGAAGGGCACTGGTGTGCTGTGGGGGGATGGGGTCTGAGTGGCTATTCTCCCTCATGAGGAAATTTTCCGTGTGATCCCAGGTAAGACAGAGGCACCAAGCACTTTACAAGGCATTGCTCTGAGCGTGTTTGCTGTCTTTTGGTGCCAGGACTGAGATAGGTGATGAGCATCCTGCCCAGGCTACTACATTACTCTCTGAGGGATGAGCTCCCACAACTTACACACAAGGCAGATGGCAAATAAAGCCAAATTCTACAGAAACCCACCATGAAAGGCTGTACCACAGTGCCCTGCCTTCTCCTCATCCTCCTGAAAAGGCTGGAAATAGGGTTTATCTAGTAGGGTAATAAAAGCCAAGCAGGTTGGCCAGGAGGAAAACACCCGCCTGTGCCTGTGGTACCATATTCACTACTCACAGCACTGGGGGTGTTGCTTTTTGTACAAATTCTTTGTGGTGTCAACCCAATTGTCACACAGCAGCATTTTAAAGTGAGTTCCTGAGATCATATCTAGTCAGGATATGAATTTACCTATATATCTATATATAGTGTGTGTGTGTATATATATATATGCATTATACTATATACTATATTATATATATAGAGAGACTATATACTATACAGTATATATAGTCTCTATATATTATATAATCTATATATAATCTACATATATATTATCTAGTCTACATAATATATTATATATAGATAGTATAGATATGGTATATATAATAGATATAGTATAGTGTATATATACACACTACACAGCGTGTATATATATAGTACAGTATATATATACACTATATAATATAGTATAACTATACTATATAGTATAGTATAACTATACTATATAGTGTGTATATACACACTATACTGTATAGTGTATATATATAGTTATAGTATAGTTATACTATATAGTTATACTATACTATATAGTGTGTATATATAATATATATACTACATACTATGTATAGATATATGTATATATAGTGTAGTCTATATAGAGAGACACTATATAGTCTATATAGTCTATAGTATATAGTATAATATATATATAATATATATGATATTGGTACTATATAATAGTATATACTATATACAATATATACTATATATACTATACCATATACTATATACAGTATGTAATAGTATATATAGTATAGTGTGTGTGTATGTATATAAAATGTGTATATATATATTATATATACTATTCTCAGTATATCCAACTAAAAACTCTTGTCTGTGAAGGCATCCACAGCTTCTGCTGCTTTCCTAAACCTCTGTTGTCGTTCAGAAGGAGCACGTGTGATGCCAAACGTGTCTTTTATGTCACCGATGGCCACACTCAGCACGTAAACTTAACTATGGTCACAGAATTCTCCCTACTCCAAAGAAAACTCGGCTTTCTTGGAAGGGAAAGTAATTGCCTCTGTGAAGGACATCCTGTTTGGAAACAAGCCCAAAGTCACTTGGGGAAAGTCCCCAGTTTGGAACAGTTTCAACAGCAAAAATGGGAATTATTTTAAAGATTTAAGATTTAAATAATTTAAATTTTAATAATTTAATTTATTTTAATTTTAATTAATTTTAACCTTTAATTTTTAATATTTTTTACGATTTAATCTCTACCATTACAGACCTGGCAAACCAGAAATCACATATAAAAATATTTATATACATATACATGTATATATATATATACGTGTGTGTGTGTATGTTATAAAAGTCAATCAGGTATCCTCATTTAATGCTTCTTTAGATGAATATAATAATTTTTTTTCCCCCAGAAACTACAATGAGCAACGCAATCCCTATTTCAACCCAGCACTCAGCTTTAAAGTAAAAATATATATATTAAAAATAAAAGGAAACCATGCAGGATGGAGAGGAATCCAGGCAGGAGCTCTGTTTTGGTTACAAAAGCCCACCTAGGCTGAGCACAGGTAGGATTTTACGAGTCAAGAGAGAAGAGCTGGGGGCCTTTGGCACAGGAAACCCTTTTGTGCTGCATCTCAAGGGCAGTCCCAAGCCTGCCTCTGAGCCCACAGGGTGCATCTGGTGTCAGGCACACTGGGTTTGCTGGAGATGTGCTGAAAACACAAACTTTTCTTTTCTTTTTTCTTTCCCTGAGAGATGAAACACTATGAAACGTGAAATAACGGAGCTGCAGGTGCCAGAAAAGAATGTGATTTCTCCATCTCCTCGTAGGTTTCTTTGTCTCCCTCTGAAGAGCAGGACATTCTCCACTGAGGGACCCTTACCCAGGACATTCTCCACTGAGGGACCCTTACCCAGGTCCCTCCAAGTGAGCAGGGATGTTTAGTAGCAGCCACCATCTGAGCTGAGCATCTGCTCCCTCGGTGCCAGTGAAAGGGGACGTTAGACCTGCTGATGTGCAACATCCCATCAGTCTCTGACCCTGTCAGTGGCTGGGGACACAGCCTTCTGTGTCCCACCAAGAAACATGGCCTGACCTGCACTCACCAGGTTGGCTTCACTGGATTTTTAGTGTTGCTCTCCCAAACAGCCAGAAATCTGGGCTCATTTTCCACCAGTCTTCACCTTTCCCTACTGGGAGCAGGGCTTACCACACCAAAGCAGCGCTGCCATAGCGACTGAAACATTCATTTCACTCCACCCAGTAAAAATTATCCATTATTTTTGTTTACATGTACCCTGGCTATCCTGTCAGCCTCCCAAAACATCCCCCCTGGATGAGCAGGGGTACACCTTTCGATAGCTGTGGAGCAATAGCTATCTCAGAGGCCGCTGAAAGGAGGGAGAAGTACACAGAGTCAGATAAAGACAACTGGGATGGCATTGTGAGGTTGGTTAATGGACTTTTAACCTCTTTGCATCTCCCTTCAAGCAGCATGGAGGTGTTAGGTGATGGCCAACACACCTCCTGGCTCCCTAGCTGGCCGTCCAAGACAATGAGCACCTGGAAAATGCAGACTCTGCATTGTCCTGGATGTGGCAGTGCTTTCTCAAGGTGGGGCAGTTTTGTTCCCTTCTTAGCCTTCTTTTCTGGCTGCTGGCAAACCATCAGCTCTTGCACTTCAGAGAACAGGTCATGAACAGAAACAGGTGCATTAACCAGTTCTCCAAGTGCTCTAAGTGAAGATATCCTCACCCAGGATGCTACCAGATCTTCCATGTGAACACCTTAAAGCGCATCACAACATTTGAAATGTGAAATAACAGAGTCCTGAACTACCAAAACTGTGTGAACCATGTTTAAGGATTAGTATATGGAGCAGAAAAGTGTGGTAATCTGAGAGTAACCCTGCAAAAATCTCAGCTTCCAGTTCTGAGCTTGAAACCACGGAGATGTTCAGTTTTTCTTGGAGGGTGAAAAGATTCATGTAGTGCTGCCAACTGCCTGGGGCAGCCCCCACATTAGGAGCTGCTGAAGGGACCAGTGCCCTTCGAGTGTGCAGCCAAAGGTCTCTGCCAGCAGCTATACCCTTTACAATGAAGATAGTACGAGATGTGGGATTACAGCTTCTGACAGGATCCCTGCCTGGCTCCTGAGAAACTGGGCAATGATGAGTTACCGCTGCCCTGTTGAGGGAGGAAGGTGTTAATCTTTTCAAGGCTGGTTGCAGGGACAGCTGTTGTAGACCTTGGATGGAAACCAGGATCCTACTGACCCGGAACTGGCCCCAAGTTGTGCTGCTCCTCTTTCCTGCAGCCCTATTTCACATGGCCATTTTTATCATCCTGCCAAAGTACGTGAGGAGTTTTGCATTACCTGTCTCTCCTGGTAGATTTTACCTTGTGGGACCTGAACCTTCCTGCTTCCAGAAGAGAAAAATACCTTCTGCAAAAGCAATAAAACCTCATTTGGGCTGTAGTGTTCACAGCAAGACATCCTATTGCATGTGCTTAGGGGTAACATCATGCTACTTGGCAGAATAGCTGGTTAGAGATACTTGGCAGGTCTCTATAATCACAGAATCACAAGGTTGGAAAAGACCCCCAAAAAAGGGTAGATGTGGTACTTAGGGATATGGTTTAGCTTAGGATGGGACTGGTTGGACTTGATGATCTTGATGATCTTTTCCAACCTTGTGATTCTGTGATTCTGTAATCTACCCATTTTTTGAACACCCCCAGGGCTGGGGACTCAGCCCCTCCCTGGGCAGCCTGGGCCAGGCCCTGACAGCTCTGCCAGGGAAGAACTTTTCCCTCCCAGCTGAGCTGACCCTGCCCTGGGGCAGCTTGAGCCCATTGCCCCTTGTCCCATCTCCTGTCCCCTGGCTGCAGAGACCATCGCCCACCTCTCTGCACCCTCCTGGCAGGGCAGGGGAGGTGGGGAGAAGGTCTCCCCTCAGCCTCCTCTTCTCCGAGCTAAACATCCCCAGCTCCCTCAGCCCCAGCTCCCTACAACCCTGTTTCCATGTGCCCATGACTTTCTATGAGGAGATGACACCTGTCTGATCCCCAAGTGAGTTCTGCTGTTCATCAGACTCCTTACAGAACCCAGGGACATGAACAGAGACATTGTCAGCATCCAGCTGAGCAGTGAAGGTCCTGGTCGAGCTCAGAGAGCTGGTGTGGTGGCCCTGCCTGTCCTTCACGTGGCCACTGAGTCCATGGTGTACAAACATCTGGTGTGCTAGCTCAGTGATTCTCAACTGCCTACTTGATGTGACTCATTCTGAGCCGGTGTGGAGATGCTGTAGAGAACAGGCAGGGTTACTGCTGTGCCACGAGGCAGTCCTCACCAAGGAAACCCATCACACAGTAGTGTAAAACCCCAGGGTGATCCAGCAGTGAACAGAGATGTGTAACCATTGCCTCAATCATCCATCTAAGGGGTCTGGATCTGGATGCTGGACTCCTCTGGAGGATGAATGCTCCGTAAATGTATCTAAAGTGGTTTGGTTGGAAGGCTGCCTTACCTGGCTCACCATCTGGTGAAGGGAACATACCAACAGGAGGGGAAGCGACTTCTTGAAAGGGTAGACAATGGCAGGACAGGGGGGATGGATTAAAGCTAAAGGAGGGAAGGTTTAGATTAGATATTAGGGGGAAGTTTTTTACAGAGAGAGTGGTGAGGGGCTGGAAGGGGCTGCCCAGAGAGGGGGTGGGTGCCCCGTCCCTGGGGGTGTTCAAGGCCAGGTTGGCTGGGGCCCTGGGCAGCCTTGTGTAGCTCCAGGCCTGGAGGTTGGTGTCCCTGCCTGTGGCAGGGGGTTGGAGCTCTGGGACCCTTGGGGTCCCTTCCAGCCCAGACCAGCCTGGGATTCTGTGATTCTATGATCTGCAGAGCAGGTTTCTCAGGCTGAAGCTTAGTGTCTACAGCAGTGATGTGTAGGTGTCACACCTCTTCCATCTTTGTGTTGCTCATTCCCAACTGCACTGAGCATGAGTTATGTTTAACATAGCTGTACTCCATGTGACTCCTTCCACCCCAGGTGAAACCTTGTCCTGTTTCTGAAGAAGACAGGCACCAAGGGCTTTGGGCAAGGTGATGGACCTGGAGTTCCCCCAGGCTGATTTCCACATGCCATTTTCGTACAAAATTTGCAGAACTGTGGGTGGAAGGTGCTGGAAGGCAGGAAGGGATTTCTGCTCTTGTCTTCCCTGCCCTTCCCTTCCCTCTCAGCTTGATCTGTGACTCAGATGTTGAGAACAGAGGCTCCGCTCCTCCAGCTGACTGCTGATCCCCTTCATCCCCCACCCTTGGGTTCACTCTGTTGGGTGCATCCCTGACATGCAGCCCAGGTGAGTCTGCCTTGACTCATCTACTCCTGCATGCAGACGGTGAATCAGAGGGTGATTCCCTTCACCTTCACTCCCATGTCAAGTACAATCCTTAAAAATGAAGGAGGACTCTTGGCTTGTGCTTTTACGAATGATGGAGAACAAAAAAATGTACTCCATTCACTCACACACCCAAATAATTCCTTCAGACGTGTCCCAGAGTGCCTGAGACACAATTCTGTCATGGTTAAGCAAGGCATTTCTATAGAACATGTAATTTTGCTGGTATATAGCTATAGGTGTGCAGGAAGACAGGAGGACAGGAGAGCCAATGGGATCCTGGGGGTCATCAGGAGGAGTGTGGGCAGCAGGTGACAGGAGGGGATCCTCCCCCTCTGCTCTGCCCTGCTCAGGCCCCACCTGGAGTGGTGTGTCCAGTGCTGGGCTCCCTGGGATCAAACAGCCAGGGATCTCCTGGAGAGAGTCCAGAGGAGGCTGCGAAGGGGATGAAGGGCCTGGAGCATCTCCCCTGGGAGGAAAGGCTGAGGGAGCTGGGGCTGTTCAGCCTGGAGAGGAGAAGCCTGAGAGGGGATCTGATCAATGGGGATCAAGAGCTGCAGGGTGGGACCCAGGGGCCATGGGCAGCCTCTGCTCAGTGTCTGTGGGGACAGGACAAGGGGCGATGGGCTCAAGTTGGAGCCCAGGGAGTTCCCCCCAGTGTGGGGAAGAACTTCTTGGCGGTGAGGGTGAGGGAGCCCTGGGACAGGCTGCCCAGGGGGTGTGGAGTCTCCTTCTCTGGAGAGATTCCAGCCCCTGTCCTAGGGACCCTGCTTTGGCAGATGAGCTCCAGATGAGCTCTGGAGCTCCCTTCCAATCCCCACAGCTCTGTGATTCTGTGAAACACTGAGCTGGTTGTGGTTTTGAAGGGAGACAGCGCCTCTTATCTTGGGCCAGCTGCTGTGTGCTCGATAAAGGTGTATTGCGGGTGGGGGCTGTGGAGGCAAGATCTGGGTGCGGTTTATTGCGTGGAGTTTTCTCTCAAGTCATCTGTCAGGTCAGAGAATTGGGGAGTTTTAGGTGCACAACGGACAGAGAGTTGGCTTCTGAGATGCTGACACTACCATGGGGTGTACATGGGGCAGAACAAGCCCAGGCAGCGCTCCAGGCTGGGGGAGACTGTCTGGAGAGCTGTCAGGCAGAGAAGGCCCTGGGGGTGTTGGGTGACTGTGACTGACCACGAGCCAGCAGTGTGCCCGGGGGGCCAGGAAGGCCAAGGGCAGCCTGGCTTGTGCCAGACCCAGCGTGGCCAGCAGTGCTCCTTGAACGCTTTAGATGCTCAGCCTGACACAAGACCCAGCTCTTCCCTCTGGCACTTTTCTGTGGCCGATTCTTGGGTAAAAAAACCCCAGGAAAGGCGCATGATGATGTGATGATGTTCTTCAGTGATGATGTTCTTCAGTGTTCTGCTTCTGGAAGACTGATGGGCTTTGGAGGGACAGTGGAGGGATGAAAAGGAAAGTGTAGGCAGAGCCCCATGGAATTAAACCTCCAGGGCACAGCAGGAACAAGCACGGTGTCAACCATGACACAGCAAACCCTCATGCAGCACAGCATGACTCAGCACCCCCCACCCAGGCACTGCTGCGGGGCTCTTCCTGCAGATAACTGCTCCCTGCCCTCCGTGTCTGACCCCGCTCCCCACAGATCTCTCAACTCCCGTGTGTGGCCACTGGCTGCTGTGGCTGGTCTGGCTCTGCCTGCCATGGGGGCAGGATGACATCCCCATCCCCCCTTTTCCAGCTCTCCTGCACACAGAGTCTTTTGGTGCTGATGTCACTTAGAGCACAGGGGCTGCTTTTGGTCTCCTCTGCTTGATGTTGGGAAAGCAGACAGAGGCACTGCCCTGAGAGGTCAAATACTCTTTCTTCTCACTGCTTGTCCTTTCTTTAAGGGTGAGGGGACGAGCTCCTCCTACAAAAAGCATCCCAACCCATCTCAGAGCAGCAGGAACTCCAGAAACTGGAGACATTTATCACCCGGCAGTATTTGGGGAGGGAACCCCATAAGCAAGTCTCAGGGAGGCAGCCAGCCTGTTCCCTGTTCTAAATAAACCCCACAGGTCTTTGATAAAGGGCAATGTCATCGTCTGCTTGTGGTGGGGTGTGGAGACAGGGGTCTGGGTGTCCGGATACTTGGCATCTCCTGGATGAACTGGGGCTGCTCAACCTGGAGAAAAGAAGCCTGAGAGGGGATCTGATCAAAGGGTATCAATAGCTGATATTTTTTGGTTTTGCTGAGCTCTTCTGGCAGCATATTTTCATTTCTGTGCCATATTCTGTGCAGATTCCCCAAGTTTTCATTTCATACCTTGATAAATACCACGTGTGCTCTTTAAAAGGGTACTAAACAGAGGTGCAATTTCAAAGTGGTGGAGAGAGGTGTACCAAATCTGCTGTAGTCACTCCAGTTTCAGAATTTTCAAAGGAATGGAGAAAGCTGGGCTTGATCTGCTGTAGTAACTCATCCAAAGTATTGGATTATCAGTTATCATGGACTACCAATTATCAAGGACTATCAATGATCATGGACTACCCAAGTATTGCACTTCAGTTTGGGAAGAGCACACGGTTGGTCTTTGTGTGTCTGTGCTTGGTGACTGCTGCAGAGAGCGCTCCTCTCCCATTCTGAGAGGAAAGTCTCCAGGCTGGGGCACGCTCACTGGTTCCCAGTAGCAGGACCAGACCCAGCAAATGCCTCTTTCCCTCTCCCCCCCCCCAGCTCCTTGTTTCTGCCTTGGTGTTTCTCCCTTGTTTCTTCCATGGAGTTTTCCCCTTTTCTGACACTACTGCTTTCTGAGAATCTGGGCGAGTAACAGCTCAGCCATAACAAAAGCAATAAAAAGGCTGTTTTACAGAGGAAGAAAACTTGTGTGCAACTGGGTTCTGGGTTCAGATTGCCTTGGAAATAACCCCACCTCCATCAGTGCTGAAGCAGGTTGCTGAACCTGTTGCCACAGTTGTGTGTGGCATCCTCCAAGCCTCTGAGCAATAACTTTTTACACTGCTCCTGCTTCACGCTGGGAGTGCTGTGACTGGGGAAGGGAAAACAAGACTAGTGCAGGCTGGGGGTGAGCTGCTGGAGAGGAGCTCTGTGGAGAAGGACCTGGGGGTGCTGGTGGGTGACAGGGTGGCCATGAGCCAGCAGTGTGCCCTGGGGCTGAGAGAGACAATGGGATCCTGGGGGCATCAGGAGGAGTGTGGGCAGCAGGTGACAGGAGGGGATCCTCCCCCTCTGCTCTGCCCTGCTCAGGCCTCACTGGAGTGTTGTGTCCAGTGCTGGGCTCCCTGGGATCCAACAGCCAGGGATCTCCTGGAGAGAGTCCAGAGGAGGCTGCGAAGGGGATGAAGGGCCTGGAGCATCTCCCCTGGGAGGAAAGGCTGAGGGAGCTGGGGCTGTTCAGCCTGGAGAGGAGAAGCCTGAGGTGGGATCTGATCAATGGGGATCAATAGCTGAAGGGTGGGACCCAGGGGCCATGGGCAGCCTCTGCTCAGTGTCTGTGGGGACAGGACAAGGGGCGATGGGCTCAAGTTGGAGCCCAGGGAGTTCCCCCCAATGTGGGGAAGAACTTCTTGGCGGTGAGGGTGAGGGAGCCCTGGGACAGGCTGCCCAGGGGGTGTGGAGTCTCCTTCTCTGGAGAGATTCCAGTCCTGACCTGTCCCAGGGACCCTGCTTGGGCAGGGGGTGGGACCCCATGGGCTCTGGGGGTCCCTCCCAGCCCCTGTGATTCTGTGATCTCCCCAGAGTGCCAGGTGGCTGCCTGCATGTGTGACAGACACGGTTGCTGCTTTGCCAAGCCAGGGAGAGGTGGAAGCAGAGGCAGCTCTGCCTTTCGGACACTTAGGGCACGAGTCTCAGATGCGTTTTCTGCTGGCAGCAACTCAAAACTACCTGGGAGGGGGGAAGATAATTGGGATAACCAGGTCAGTGCTCTTCTCTTTATGAAGGGAACCCATCTGTTTTCCTTTTTACATTAGAAGTGCAGGCTCTTCTAGGTTATAATTTCCTGTCTTGACCTCCAGCAGCATCGCAGCCGTGAGGGTGCAGGAGGCAAGAGAGTCAAAACAGTGACTTAGAGGGGAAATGATCCCTAGCTACCAATGCAGCCTTGTCCCTGATTTCCTTTCCTGAAATACCTGCTCAAAATGTACACAAGCAAGCCATGTTGCAGGAAGGATTTCTCTGCCAGAGACACAGTTCTTCCACCTCCTGCTGAAGTGCTGGCAGTAATTACCCCTTATTGTTCCCCAGTGTTGCTGCAGCTAAGGGAGGCTCAGGCTCTCTGTTTGCACTGTTTCTGTGTTGGAAAGGAGAAAGGTAAAATAGAACAACGCCGGCCACATAATCAGTCTGTTTCTTTAATCAGATTGTGAGAAAACAAAACAGAACAAAGCAAACCAAAAAAAATAAACAAGCAAACAAAAAAAACAATGAAAAAGGAGAAAAAGTAGTGTTAGGAGATATGAAAATAATCCCAGGATTCAGTCAAAATCATGGGAGATTTCCAGTGCAGCAGTAAGGGATTTTGCAAGGAAGTGGATATGTTTCCACTCAGTTTAATTTCCTTTTCCTCATTTAATAAATGATGTGGGTTGGATGTGTTGTAAGGATGTCATTAGAGCCCCGAGCTTTTCAGTTTAGAGTGGCATCCTGGAAACAACAGACTTCCAGTTGTTTTCCAGCTGCCCGAGCGGCTGGCGGGGCTGCGAGGCGAGGCGTGATGCCCTGGAACCCTCCCTGGCATCACACTGCAGCAGGTTAGAGGCGGGTGATGGCTGATCCACCGCCGCTCCTAACCCGCTCCTAATCCTGTTGAGTCTACCTGGAGCAGCGCCGGCAGCCCTAGCCTGCGGGAAGCAGCTCCCTGAGGTAAGGGATTGCTGCTTCCCACCACAGGGTCATGCCTGGAGCAGAGGTTGCTGCCTGGGG
>NC_140089.1:1080879-1165136 GCF_964237585.1 Gallinula chloropus | reverse complement strand
AGGAGAGGAAGAAGAGAAGATATTAAAAAGGAAAAAAAAAAAAAGAAGGAAAAGAAGAGGTTAAAAAAAAGTAGAGAAAGAAAAAATAAAAGAAAAAAGGCGGGGCCGGGGGGGAGTGGGGGGGGGAAGGAGGGGGCAAAAAGGCAAAAGCATCGCCAGCCTTGCTTTTAAGGAACCAGATCGCTACACTTGCGAAGAAATTTGCAAGAGATAATTCATGGGATAATAGAGGTAATTGATGACTGTTCAGGGACCATTAAACCCTTTTCATTTACTACACTATAGGCAAGATTTTAACTCCTCTTTAGATGCACGAAGCCTGTTCGCCCGACACACTGAGTCACTAATTGCCTTTAAAGTTTCATTAAAAGCAGATGCCTTGCTAAAGAGCAAATATTAGTCACACTCTGATCAAGGTGCAGCTGGGCCTTTTGAGCATGGGCCGGCAGCTCAGCTAATGATGTGGAAAACAGCTGCTAATGCCGTGATTGCATTACACACACACACACACACACACACACCCCCTCCGTGCAGTCACAATTAATACCAGTAAACGGAAAGTGGCTCGTGGAAATGCATCCTCCTGGCTGGGTGATCAGGATGCTGGTGTAAGGAGGAGGGAGGCAGGGGGTGGGCCCAAGCAGGAGCCACTGCCATTGAGATAATTTTCCTCTTTTCTTTCCTCTTCCCTTCTTCTGTCACCTGCCAGAGACAGCCACGTGTGTGTGCTGCTTAAAACCTGCAAGATTGTAGAATCCCAGCCTGGTCTGGGTTGGGAGGGACCCCAAAGGTCCCAGAGCTCCAACCCCCTGCCACAAGCAGGGACACCAACCTCCAGGCCTGGAGCTACACAAGGTTGCCCAGGGCCCCAGCCAACCTGGACTTGAAAGATGACTTAGGTTAAGCAAAACAAAAATTAGTAATCATAACTAGCAGGAGAGAAGACCAGGCACAATGACAGCTTTTGTTGTTACACTCTCCTGAGTTTTGCTTTATCTAACTCACTTTGTGCCACAAAGCACGTGAAGCAATAGAAATCACAGAAATTATTGAAATCACAGAGTCATGGAATGCTTTGGAATGGAGGGGACCTCAAAGCCCATCTAGTTCCAACACCCTCACCAGACCAGGGTGCCCAAAGCCCCATCCAACCCAGCCTTGAACCCCTCCAGGCATCCAGGGGCTCCCACAGCCTCTCTGGGCACCCTGTGCCAGGGCCTCACCCCCCGCAGAGTGAAGAATTCCTTCCCAACCTCTCACCTAACCCTGCCCTCTGTCAGCTCGAAGCCATCGCCCCGTGTCCTGTCCCTGCCCTCCCTGGTGACCAGCCCCTCTCCCACGTTCCTGCAGGACCCTTTAAGTGTTGGTAGGCTGCAATTTGGTCTCCCTGGAGCTTTCTCTTCTCCAGGCTGAACCAGCCCAGCTCTCCCAGCCTGGCTTCACAGGAGAGGTGTTCCAGCCCTCCCATCATCTCCATGGCCTCCTGTGACCTTGATCCTAAAGCTCTGTGTCTTTTCTGCACTGGGGACCCAAGAGCTGGAGGCAGTACTGCACATGGGGTCTCATGAGAACAGGGTAGGGGGGCAGAATCCCCTCCCTCAGACTGCTGGTCCCACTGTTCCTGATACAGCCCAGGGCACAGATGGCCTTCTGAGCTGCCAGCTCACGTTGAGCTTGTCGTCAGTCAGCACCCCCAAGCCCTTAAAATAAAACTCTGGAAATTTTGACAGAATTAGCATTTGGTGGGTGCAGAAGATCAGACAAAGTACTTGAAAAAAATAACCCTTTATCTTCTCAACTTTTTTTTGCTCAGACCAATGAGATGAAGTTTAACAAGGCCAAGGGCAGAGTCCTGCCCATGGGACAGAACAAGCCCAGGCAGCGCTCCAGGCTGGGGGAGACTGTCTGGAGAGCTGTCAGGCAGAGAAGGCCCTGGGGGTGTTGGGTGACTGTGACTGACCAGGAGCCAGCAGTGTGCCCGGGGGGCCAGGAAGGCCAAGGGCAGCCTGGCTTGTGCCAGGCCCAGCGTGGCCAGCAGGTCTGGGGAGGGGATTGTGCCCCTGGGCTGGGCACTGGGGAGGCCGCAGCTGGAGCGCTGGGCCCAGTGCTGGGCCCCTCACTGCCAGAAGGACATGGAGGGCCTGGAGCGAGTGCAGAGAAGGGCAACCAGGCTGGGGAAGGGGCTGGAGGGCAAATCCTCTGAGGAGCGGCTGAGGGAGCTGGGGGTGTTGAGCCTGGAGAAGAGGAGGCTGAGGGGAGACCTTCTCCCCACCTGCCCTGCCCTGCCAGGAGGGTGCAGAGAGGTGGGCGATGGTCTCTGCAGCCAGGGGCCAGGAGATGGGACAAGGGGCAATGGGCTCAAGCTGCCCCAGGGCAGGGTCAGCTCAGCTGGGAGGGAAAAGTTCTTCCCTGGCAGAGCTGTCAGGGCCTGGCCCAGGCTGCCCAGGGAGGGGCTGAGTCCCCAGCCCTGGGGGTGTTTAACAGGGGGGAGATGAGGTGCTCAGGGGTCTGGTTCAGCACAGGACAGGGACGGGTGGACTCCAGGAGCTTAAAGGCCTTTTCCAACCTGGTGATTCTGTGACTCTGTGACTTGTATGGTATGACAAGAAATTACCTGAAATCAGCTGAGTTTTCATCAAAGAGCAGAAATATTGCCTGGTATGCCTTACTCACTGCTCATATATCCACAATCACTTGGAGGCATAATGCTGAGCATCTCTTCTATAATATGAGCCTTTTAACATAAGAGTTTTTTAAAGATATCCTTCCTTTATTGTGCTCGTTGATCACTGGAGCCACATTGAAACTGAAAGCATTTCCACACAAGGAATGGGGTTAAAATACTATTTCTTCCCCTCAGTTTCCCAGATTTCAGGCCCTTAGTGCTAATTACTCTCATCTCTTGCTGCTTTTCGAGACAGAAAATGTGAACATCCAAATACACAGAAGAAAAACAACCCCAGTGTTTTCCATATTTATGCCTTAAGCCCCATGTTGCTCAACTCAACTTTAAAAAACATTAGAATAGGCTATACTTAGGAGATGCCCTTGAAAGCCTCTTCCTGAAAAACAACATTTCTCTGATTTCTATGCTTTTTATTTAAACCTTTAGGTAAGTGTAGTGTGGGGAGAAGAGGGAGCAGGAAAGGAAAATCTCTCCAGAAGGTAATATTCTGTTGCCAAAACATTTGTGTAAACTGCCAGCAAAAGAATACCACAAAGAAAAAAAAAAATCCAGCTTGTTTAATTATGAGCTGCTTCCTAGTCTGGCCCTGAATGTCCACAAAAATAAAGCATTAAAACATCCTCTTCTCATGGTGATTATTCAAGCTGGCGGACCGATGCCGTAGCTTGCAGTCCTTAGTAACTCTCTTATGGGTGCAATGAATCAAGCAGACTTTAAGGCAAGATCAGCTCACCCTGGTTTAGGTGCTGTAGCCACAAGGATGCTGCTCTTCTTCAAGACCTTACAGAATCTCTCTGAGCCAAACTCCAGCTTTTCTGAAGGAAAATGTGGGTGTTTCTCTCTGTGATTATTTAACAACAACAACAAAAAAAAACCCCTAAACAAATTGTTTTCCAGAATTCCTTGATGCATGCACACATTCACCTGAGCCCATCGTCTTTTTAGCATAACAAGGTCTCAGTGGAGGCTCTGCTAGTAGATAAGTACGGCTGTGCTAAACCCCCAGTACCCTCTGGTTTTGGAAACAGCAGTTCTGTGTGGTTAGCACCCACCATCTCGCTGTTCCCTGTACCTGGTTTGATTTCTATTCTAGTGAGAAAAGATACGACAAGTTTCTTCCATCACAGGACCTCTCAGGAGAAAGGGCCACCGCAGCAGCCTGACCCATTCCCTAAGATCCCCTTGAACGCTACAGTAGAGAAAGCAGGTGCTTTTAAATTTTTTTAGTATTATTTTTATGTGAAGGGGTGCAAGATATTTGCATACTAACCAAATTAAGGACTTATTAGTACATAAAAGGAGAGCAAAGGTGAGGCCCTCCCAGAAGTGATGTATTTAATGTCTTTCTGCCTAGCCATCTGCACTGCACCAGCTAAACAGCGTCATCAAGGACCAAACCCTCTTTGTCACTTTTAAAGATCCATATTGTCTGCTGAAAGGTCTATGGATGCCCTGCCAGAGGCTCACAAAGCTGTCTTCTTAACCCCAAAAGAATTCATCAAGTTGACTTTAAATGCAGAGCTGACTGTGGAAGGATGCATGAGCACCAACAACAGCTCAGCTGGGGTCAGGTCTCTGCCTGGGCCATCCTTCGGTGCTGAGCTACATGCACAGGCAGACCTGTAGGGTGTTTGGGGACCAGCATCTTCCTCACCAAGCTCCTAAGCTCCCACCTTTTCTTTCCACCAGTGAGAGATCTGACCCAGAACTCAACTTCTCAGTTACATCAAAGCACGCTGGCAGAGACCCCTCACGTCTGAAGCAGTGAAGCTCCATGGAGGGACCCGCTCTCTCCGTGCCTGCCACTTCCAGCAGAACTCCACTCCAGAAGTTAAAAATCTGGCAAGATCATAACCAGATCTGACTGACAGATACAAGGGTGGGTGTCTTGGGCACCTGTAACGTTGAAAAAGCATGTTTGGTGGGGACAAGAGCAATCCAGCACAAGCACTTGACCTGTAATCACCAGCAGCAGAATGACATCTGTGTGAGTGCAGTCTTTATGGTTATCACTTTGCACGGTGGGAACAGCCCCATTAAATCCTTTACATACTCGTGCAGACAACAGCCAGTAGAGCTACAGGTGTGTCACTGGCAGACTAGTACATGAAGACTCATTTGCAGAGTTAAATATATCCCCTTTCTGTTCTTCTGTGGAGCCTTTCATTATAAACAGTCATTATAGCCGTGAACATTTGCAAGCCGAGAGAGAGACAGTAATCATTCCTCCACTTGGGGAAACAGGGGCACGGAGACTATTTATATCATGGGACCATATCATAAGCTCACCTTGTGGTCACAATTAGGCCAGTGTTGTGAGCAAATCATGGGGAGAGTGAGAAGTGGAAATGGGAGAGCCACCTCCAAGCCTCATGGGTCAGCACCCATGGGGAAGGGGCGACCCTGGCTGTACACCCAGCCTAGGGGGGTCAGGCGCTGGAGACTGGCCGTGTGAAGGGGATTTGGGGGATACCCATGAGCCAGCAGCGTGCCCAGGCAGCCAGGAGGGCAAAATGCATCCTGGGCTGGGTGTCAGGAAGAGGTTCTGTGCTGAGAGAGGGGTCAGGCACTGGAGACCGTCTGTGTGAGAGGGATTTTGGGGTCAGCAGGGGGATACCCATGAGCCAGCAGCGTGCCCAGGCAGCCAGGAGGGCCAACCTCATCCTGGGGTGTATCCAGCATGGCACAGCCCATCTATAGATAGATAGATACCTATACAGATACATATATAGATACATTGATATATACATATATCAATACCTGCATCTCTTTGGCTATCTATATATATCAGATACATAGATATATTTAGGTATACATTTATGCATGTGAGTAACAGAAGGAATTTTACAGTTTACTACTTGTATTACCCCAGAATTAATTGTGTCAATGACTGCCTTGGCATCGTGTTAGTTTTACCTTTGGTTTAAATATTAGAAGAATAAAGGTCTGCACTCAATTTACTGCACCAATTTTTGATTTACAGTTTACTCCACTGATTATTTATTTACCCTCTACTAGTATTCATGAATCAGAACTTGAAAGGTGCTTTACAAATTAAATAAAACTCGTGAGCAGCATAATTCCTAACATGGTAAAACGATTTAACCCCAGTGAGATGATGCAGTGTGTGTGCTGCACGAGGAACAACGGTGCTTCAAGGATGCAGGGGCTGTGTCTACAGAAGGGACGTTAAAACCAAACAGCCCACTGTCAGCAGCTGTAGGAGCCCTGATACAGGCAGGATGCCATGACACTGCTTGAAGAGCTGTGTAATTAGCCTTGTCCTCAGCAGGATTCAATCAGCTCGGTGCTCCCAGCCTGCTGGCTGTTGCTCTGCCTCCTGATACTAATATGGAAAGGGGAGAACTGGTTTGAGCCATGGGAGGCAGCGGGGAAGGCAGCCCAGCAGTGATGCAGCCTGTGCTGCGGGACATGGAACTGCCTGCAGAGTGAAAGTCCTCCAGGAAAGCAGCCAGAGCACACACACAGTCACTGCCATAACCTCAGCCGCTTGCTGCGGGGGCTTCTTCACGAGTTATACCAGTGCAGTCTTGAACCATCCCACTTGTGAGGTCACCAGCTTTTATATTCCTCTTTATTCTCTTCCTTTTTCTCCCCTAAACCCTTTCACATGATTTCAGCTGAAGACTGAGGCAGGTGTCACCAAGAGCTGGGCACTGATGAAGTCACCACGTGTTCAGCTTTGCCTCTGTAGGTGGACGGGGATGCTCTCCTCACACCACCGCTCCTAAAAGGGATCCTGTTTGGGGGTTGGACCCGATGATCTCTCAAGGTCCCTTCCAACCCCTTCGAGCCCCTAGGAGTCAGTGATCTGAAGCACATGGCACACCCTCAGCACAGTGTCTGAAGCCCGTTGGACTTCACTTCCCTGAGGGTTTGGGAGCTGCGGGCTCTTTCACAGCCAGTTTCACAAAAGCTGCTAGCTCTGCCTGGAATCAAAGCAACCAAGGCAGGTACCTTGGAGAGGAGTGGGGAACCTGAAAGACAAGATACAGCTCACGGTGCAGAGGTTGCAGCTCAGAAGCCTCATTTCAGAGGAAAAGTCATGGGCTTCATGCTGCAGGGATCTCATAGAATCACAGAATCCCAGCCTGGTCTGGGTTGGGAGGGACCCCAAGGGTCCCAGAGCTCCAACCCCCCTGCCACAGGCAGGGACACCAACCTCCAGGCCTGGAGCTACACAAGGCTGCCCAGGGCCCCAGCCAACCTGGCCTGGAACACCCCCAGGGACGGGGCACCCACCCCCTCTCTGGGCAGCCCCTTCCAGCCCCTCACCACTCTCTCTGCAAAGAACTTCCCCCCAGTCTCTCCTCTCCCCCTTCCCTCCTCCAGCTTCACTCCAGCCCCTTGTCCTGCCAGTCTCTGCCCTTTAACAAGCCCATTCCCCTCCTGTTCCTGGGGTCCCTTCAGGGACGGGGAGGCTGCAGTGAGGTCCCCCCACAGCCTTCTCTTCTCCAGGCTGACCCAGCCCAGCTCTCTCAGCCTCTCTGCGTAGGGGAGCTGCTCCAGCCCTCTGAGCATCTCTGTGGCTCCTCTGACCCCTCTCCACCAGTCCCACATCTTTGTCCCTGCAAACAGTCCGCTCATGGACTGTCAGTGAGGAGAAGAGGATGGTCTCAGGCACCAGGCACAAGCTTTAGCAGCAACAGCCTGGATTCACAGCGTGAGACACCCAACTAGCCTTGCTCAGAGCGAGCCAGGCCCCAGTCCTGCAGGTGTAAAAGGAGAAGAACACTTCCCAAACCCGTTGTGAGATGCGATGGTGGTGGGTGCGCTGCCTTCCGATAGGAGGGACTCAGACTGGGCTGTGTGCAACTGAATTCAGAGCCAGTGCTGGTCCTAAGGGGGAAGTGGGAGCTGAGGCTGAGCTTGGCAGTGAGCAGATAGGGATGACAGGCTGGGCTCTCAAAGGGTGCCTGTATCACCTTTCAAAATATAACCTGAAGCTCATGGAGATGTTCACTTCAGGCTCTGGCACCTCAGGAGGTTCCTCGTCCACAAAACTCTCTGTAACCACCTCTCAGATGTTCTGTGTGCCCCAGCAGCCCTCTCAGCATGCACCCTTGGTCTTTACCCATCTCATACATAATTTCTACACCCTGATTCCTTATTTCACTCGTCTGCTTTGAGATGAGCTCTGAGCAGTTGCTGAGCACTTGTCTGTGGGCAGTTTTGTGTCAGGCAGAGACACGTGCTTACAGGTAGCCATGGAGAAGTGCCCGTGCAGCAGGATCATCTGCTGAAGCACCTGCCTCACACAGACCTACCTGGATTAAATCCCTAATTAACAACGCTACGGGAAGCCTCAGCTCAGAGTACTTCTACTTTGTGGATAAGGGTTTTGCTCTAAGGTGTCCCTAAGCACAGGGTACACTGCATAGCTCATGAAGTTGCTTCCCTTAAAGAAAAGCAACAGTTTTGTGAGCACCAGAACTAACAAGGCCGGGGTCCCTGGGGATCTGCACCTCTCACATGATTGACTTTGATGTCAGAAGGAAGCACGAGGTCCATCTGAAATTCACCCTGTCATTAAAGAATTTATAATGCCTCTTTTTTTGTGTGTGTGAATTCTCCAGGATGTTAGACAATGCCATTTGTGGTTATATCTTCTGTAGTACCTGGAGCCCTGAGGGGCTTTTCTGCCTGGCTGCCTCTTTCATGTACCCTGCAGGAACTTGGCAGCATCCACACTTCTGCAATTGAAGCTGGCTAAGGGAGCTGCACTCTGCCTTGGCATCTTGACATCCATGATCATTCTGTCTCCATGCACCAGCTTTGGTTCCTGTTGGATGGTTCAGCAACTTTCAGTATCACCTTTCCTGCTTTGCTGGACAGACACGAGCAGGGTCCCCCATCTCCCCAAAAGTCCCTCATATACCTATTACTTGACTTGTGGGGTGACTTTCCAGGAGAACAGGCTTAGTGCTTCTGTCAGGAGTGAGAAGACAACAGCCAAACAGCAGGTTAACTTCCTGAGTTCTGTCTTGGTTTTCCTGTCTTGGGATTTCTCTCTTTATTTGGATCAATGCTGGATTAATGCATTCATCCAACTGAAAGCCAAAGGAGATCACTAACTTCCAGGCTGATGTGTTTCATCCAATTATGCCTCTGTTGAGGGAGATAATTGCATCTCTACTGAGTTTCCTTCTAAAACAGTGATCCCACCTTTACTCAAGGACTTCAGGGGACTACCCCATTTTCCAGATGTTTTACTTCAGTGATTCTTTGCCCCACTATTTATCCATGTATGACATACAGCTTCATGCCATGTTCCTCCTCACATAGAACCCTCCAGGATGCCCATTTTCCTCTCCCATCAGTACTTTTTGATTGCAAGCAAGTCACCCTGCAGTCTTCTCTTTGACAGATCATTAATGCATTGAGCAGTACTCAGGCATACAACTTCTCATAGAATCACAGAGTCACAAGGTTGGAAAGGACCTTTAAGATCGTCAAGTCCAACCATCCCCATCCTAAGCTAAACCCAATGCCTAAGTTACCTGATCTAGCCCTTTTTTAAACACATCCAGGGAAGGTGACTCAACCCTCTCCCTGGGCAGCCTGTGCCAGGCCCTGACAGCTCTTCCAGTAAAAAATCTTTTTCTAATATCTAATCTGAACCTGATTATCTGTTTCTCTGAAGCTTTGACCCATATTTGTGCGAGCCATGGGTGCTTGGGATTCAGGCAGAGCTTCTTGCCTGCCCACGCTGCCCAAGGAGGTTATCCCCTTCCAGCTGTGCTGTGTCAGTCACTGCCAGAGTCAACAGCAGTCGTGTCAGTAGTTTCAGTGGTGCCTGTGCTCTGACCTGCCATGGGCTGGGGAAGGTGCAGCCAGGGGAGCATCACCACACTCATCCGCAGGTTGACGATGAGCTCTCACCCTGCTCATCAGCCCATTCCTGCCTCATCCACCACCTACTTCCACCAGTCTGCAAGATGATTTGGTGACTTTTGTGTCTGTCTACAAATCAGGCGGCTGCTGAATCTGACATATGTCACTGATGGGGGAAAAACCTCTTCACTACTGCCTCTGTATCACTCCTGGGTCTGTGACATGAAGATTGTCCCTTTACAGCGCTGTAAACCCTACACCACAACCCCAAAACCCTTCTGTGCTGCTATCACCTTGCAGGCAGCATCCCTGCAGCACCACCGGCACAGATGAGTTGGAATTTTGCATTTCATCCTCTCTCACTGCCAGGAAAATTTGTAGATATTGGCCATGGCTTTGGTTTCTGTTCTTCTCTTCCAAGAAGATGTCAAAGTCACCGGTAAAGCTTTATCCTGGGTTTACCCCAGCCAGCTGGTTTTGAAGACCACAGGATTATGGGCTCTCGCTCGGCTGTATTGATAGGAGCTGTTTCAATTTTAAGTGGTAAGCTTTGAGGTGAAACCCCTGCTCTGCCTCACTCATTTCACTTGGCTTTTGCATGTTGGCATCATCTGGTTCAGTTAACAAGTGCCAGCCAAATGTCCAGCTGTCACTTAATTGGGAGTAATAAACCAGCCTCTTACACAAAGCTGATGGCACCCCCCACCATAACGCCTCTCTGCCAGCCATGGAGCCACAGGATGGCCAAAAACGGGTTTTCCTGCATTATTTCCCTTGGCATTACCCTCGCTTTCACAGGACTGGTGCCAAACACAGCGGTACCTGTGTCGGGCAGTCGGCGCATCGCAGAGGAAGGAAGCCTCATCCCAGGGCCAGAGCAGGGGACAGGCAGGTGGGTGGCCGTCCTGCTGCCATCCTCCTGCCGGGACAGGCTCCCTGCCAGACAGCCCTGCCAGCCTTTGTTTCCCACCTTTGTAAAAAAAAATCCCTTTGAAGGCCTAAGTTTAGCAAGTGTTTATTTGGACTGCTGTCACTCGCGGTAGTAGCTGGGCAGATCAGTCCCTTACAGTCAGCACAAGGCCCCAGTGGGACGGGTTGTTCTGCGGGGTGCTGCAGCGCAGGGACAGGAATGCGGCTGGTAGAGGGCCGTGTACTTTCTGTGGCGTCCTTTCAAGGACCTCCTTTGAGGAAAAGGACGTGTTTTATCACAAAAAACATTATTATCAGCAACACAAATCTCGCTGTGGCACATCACAGGGACTTCCTGGCTTTCCTGGGGCCTCTCAGTCCATTTCTTCTCACTGCGGTTCCCCTCTCGAGCACTGCCATTCCCCCCTAACCAACCACTCTGTTCCCGTTAGCTGGGGAGAAAAAGAGATTTCCAACTTGTATTTTCTGTCTACAAAACCTGGAAGTTGACCAGGACTTTCTGTGAGACAAAACCTCCACCCAAAGCTCCACTCCTCTTCCCCTCCTAAAAAGGTCTGACATGGGGACATCTCCCACCTCCTAAGACCCAGAGAGTTTCACATTCAGTTTACCTGGCACTTTGTCTAACCAATTAACCTGTTAAGATTTTTCCTGGTAATTATTGTTGTTCCAGATGTTGCCAGAGAAAGACATGGCCCCTCAGGGAATAAATGAGGGGAGCTGAGAGAAGATTTGGCCCAGAGTACCCCATCCAGCTCCACTGACTGTATTGCAGCCAAGTAAGACAGCTTTAATTGTGCCAGAGTCCAGCAATCATGGGCAAAGCAACTGATGTTGGTAGGAAATGACATCTTCTGCAAGTCAGTAGTTCAACTACAGGCCAGCTGAGAGCAGATGATATGGACTCTAGTCATGTCAGAGCCATTTTCATAACACATTCCTTTTTTAAACCCATAATTTCCAATCCCGAATGAACTTTCAAAGCAACAAATTGACTTCAGACACTTGTCTGAATAAATCTGGTGGCAGCTGGGAACCTGCCTTACAGCCTGGACTGCCATCTCCTCTGAGATTTAGGAACAAAAGTCCCAGCGCTGCACAGGCCTGATGTCTTCGGCTGGCTGCAGAGCACAAGCCCCACATTGGTACCTGAAAGAAATGGCACAGACTATTTTTAACTAAATTATTTGTCTTTTTTGGGGTGTTGTTCTTTTATTTTTGGCCTGTGCCACAGTCAGGACCAGGGCTAGAAACAGAGGTACACCACAAAGGTGCCACCCGAAGCCCTCTCCAAAGTGTTTCTCCCCAGCTGGAAGGAAGAGGCAGCTTGATGGGTCTGGAATCTCTCCAGAGAAGGAGACTCCACACCCCCTGGGCAGCCTGTCCCAGGGCTCCCTCACCCTCACCACCAAGAAGTTCTTCCCCACATTGGGGGGAACTCCCTGGGCTCCAACTTGAGCCCATCGCCCCTTGTCCTGTCCCCACAGACACTGAGCAGAGGCTGCCCATGGCCCCTGGGTCCCACCCTTCAGCTCTTGATCCCCATTGATCAGATCCCCTCTCAGGCTTCTCCTCTGCAGGCTGAACAGCCCCAGCTCCCTCAGCCTTTCCTCCCAGGGGAGATGCTCCAGGCCCTTCATCCCCTTCGCAGCCTCCTCTGGACTCTCTCCAGGAGATCCCTGGCTTGTTTATACCAGGATGTCTCAGCAGTGGCGAATGTCCCCAGAAGTCCCAAGTGAAGAAACACGATTTTAAACGAATTTAGCTGCCAGTCTCTGCAGGCAGAACTGCGGAAGCACGGTGCCCTCTAGAGAACTCGGGGTGAAACAGGCGATTATGTCAGGCCGGAGTGTGCCTGTCACAACCCCACGCTCACACCTGGCGTCAGATTGCAGTTAAATCACAGAATCACAGAATCCCAAGGTTGGAAAAGCCCTTTAAGCTCCTGGAGTCCACCCGTCCCTGTCTTGTGCTAAACCAGATCCCTGAGCACCTCATCTCCCCTCTGTTAAACACCCCCAGGGCTGGGGACTCAGCCCCTCCCTGGGCAGCCTGGGCCAGGCCCTGACAGCTCTGCCAGGGAAGAACTTTTCCCTCCCAGCTGAGCTGACCCTGCCCTGGGGCAGCTTGAGCCCATTGCCCCTTGTCCCATCTCCTGTCCCCTGGCTGCAGAGACCATCGCCCACCTCTCTGCACCCTCCTGGCAGGGCAGGGGAGGTGGGGAGAAGGGCTCCCCTCAGCCTCCTCTTCTCCAGGCTCAACACCCCCAGCTCCCTCAGCCACTCCTCAGAGGATTTGCCCTCCAGCCCCTTCCCCAGCCTGGTTGCCCTTCTCTGCACTCGCTCCAGGCCCTCCATGTCCTTCTGGCAGTGAGGGGCCCAGCACTGGGCCCAGCACTCCAGCTGCGGCCTCCCCAGTGCCCAGCCCAGGGGCACAATCCCCTCCCCAGACCTGCTGGCCACGCTGGGCCTGGCACAAGCCAGGATGCCCTTGGCCTTCCTGGCACCCTGGGCACATTCTTTAATTCTGTGTGATTCTGTGGTCCTATATCTGGATCATACTCACTCTCCCATCGGAAACACCCCTGTGGCTTCTGCACAGCAGTCACACCGTGGTGGCACACTGGTTCCACGTGGGACACCCCATCAGCACTGGCATTCATGGCAGCAAAGCTGATGGTCAGTTCAGGTGTCAGGTGCAGATATTTTCTCCCCCAGGTTGGCTTGGCAGAATTAAAGAAGGGATTATATCCATCCCATGAAAACCTATAAAGAGCAGTGAAGCGGCCTGTCTTGTCTGCTTCCTGCAAGGCCAGCCAACTCGCCCACCACCTCTCGTGGCTGAGAAAGTGGCTGTTAAGAACTTCCACCTCCTTAGAGGATTTTGTACATCAGTTCTGCTGTGTCAGTTGATCATTAAGAGCATCTTGGAAAGGGTCCAGCTGGCTGCTCATCAAGGGCTTTATTTAGCACTTGGTCTGTGTCCAGATGCATCTACATGACGTGGCAAAATGAGAGCTTTGCTTTCAGAAAGCATGTGGGCTTTTGTGCATGAATGTTGCTCCAGCATCTTCATGGAGCACTGTGGTCTCAGAGGCCCCCAAGGAACAGCAGATACCAACAGCTAGATCTGCCTGACACCCTTGCCATGAATCCATTTTGCCATTTTAAACCCTCAGGTTCTGCATCCTTGCCAGTCCCATGGAGGGATAGTGGGGTTCTTTTTCTGAAAATAGCTTAGTGTGGATCTGTTTAAAGGTTCCCAAAAAGAGCTACAACCATTTCAGCTTGGCTGTGCTTTACCAACAGCTACTCAAGTCAAGATACTCTCTGTACAGAGGATTAAATGATGTATTTCCTCCAGCACAGGGTTTATTCACCGAGGCTGTAAAGCCTCCAGGTCAGCACTGCTTGCCACTAGCTTTGTGCTTTTGTCTTGAACACCAGCTCAGACACTTGCATCTCTGCATCAGAAGAGTTCTTATTTCTACAGACTTCTGCTGTTACACCTACCACTACTCCTGAGGCAAACACAGCACGTAAGACTCTCTCTCTCTCTGCACACCTTCTCCCCTCACCTTGAGGACCCCCAACACCGCCAGCATCCTCCCCTGGCTCCCCAGTCATTTTCAGAGGGGAATCTCCCCCAAGCCGGTGCAGCCTGTGTTGCTTGTTGGTGAGGATGAGGAAGGGCTGTGCCTGTGTTGGCGCTGACTCCCAAGACGTACAGCCGAAGACACACATCAAACAAGCAGTTCCTTACGCACTGTGTTTATCTAACAGCCTACTGTTGAGTCCTTCCCAGATAGCTGCTGATGCATGGGCATCTGGTAGAGACCTTTTTGCACTCCCCAGTGACTTTGTCTCCATTATCTCTGAAGGAAATGCCATCGATCCCATGGACATATGTTGCAGCGCTGTGACATACACAGCGAACTGCGTTTTGCAGCTGACATATGGACACTGCACATATTCACAAGACCTTGGGCAGCTGAACATGCCTTGTGGAAACACCTCGGGTGAAAATGACAGATGCCTGCACATTAAGTATTTTAATTAAACAAAAGCAATCCGTTTCAGCCCAGCAGCTTCCTGACAGAGCAGGAGGAGCCAACAGGCAGACACCTCCGGGATGCTGATGGGTAATGCCAACGCGGGCAGACAAGACTGATGCACCAGGAGCTGCCCTGCATTGATCAGCGTGGGAAAAACAGCAGTAACAAGATGTCTAAACAGTGTGTGTGTGTGTGTGTGTGTGTCTCCGACAGCCTGGTTCAGCCCCGGAGAGCTTTGAGAAACTTCAGCACCCTTGGCCAGCGCCAGCTCCCGTTGACCAACATCCACGAGGTGGAGCTCCAGGCGTGACGATGAGCCCGGCAAGGACCTTCCCATCCTCTCCCTTCCCATCACATTCCTCCCCACGAGCGGCTCCGTCCTCTTCCCTCCCACGGAGCTGCAGAGCTGTGGCTGGGTCATCGACTGACTTACCAAACGAGTGCTTATTTCCCCAGGAGGCCGATGGTTTTCTTTTCTGACTGTTTCTCTGGCTGTAGCTAACGTGGGTTTGTGCTCTCGTTCAATCACCGGACCTCTCCAGCACAGCACACAAACCCGAAAAGCCTTGGGAGGATAATGGGGGATAATTGCCAACAAATAGCACCAGGTCAGCTTCAGTTTTGCGGTGAAAAGCTGCAGAAAGCAGAGATTATTGGTGAATTCGGGTGGTGGATAATGGCCGTTAATGGCAACTGGCTCAGGCAGAGTGCCAATTCAAGTGTTTCCCTGAAAACTCACCTCATCAATTTCTGTGGTGGGGGCAGGAAAATAAATGTCCTTCCGGCAGCCCCGGCACAAACAGGTCGTGGAGAGTATAGAGGATCAGAAATAAAATGAACAATTAGGGTAAACTTACACACCATTGCAAGGGACAGCTTGTTCAGGAGATGGTTTTGCTTGTTTTTCTCATACAGTTGACAGCAGCAGTGATGATATCACCTGAGCCAAGCCCGAAAGTTTCACAGAATCATAGGGGTGGGAAGGGCCCCCCAGAGCCCCTGGGGTCCCACCCCTGCCCAACCAGGGTCCCTAGGACAGGTCAGGGCTGGAATCTCTCCAGAGAAGTAGACTCCACAACCCCTGGGCAGCCTGTCCCAGGGCTCACTCACCCTCACTGGCAAGAAGTTCTTCCCCACATTGGGGGGAACTCCCTGTGCTCCAACCTGAGCCCATCGCCCCTTGTCCTGTCCCCACAGACACTGAGCAGAGGCTGCCCATGGCCCCTGGGTCCCACCCTTCAGCTATTGATCCCCATTGATCAGATCCCCTCTCAGGCTTCTCCTCTCCAGGCTGAACAGCCCCAGCTCCCTCAGCCTTTCCTCCCAGGGGAGATGCTCCAGTCCAAAATAAGAGCCAATTTGATCAGAGTTCTTTTGAAACCTGGTAGGTTGTTGCCATCCCACACCATTCTGGCATCCCTCGTGCATCCATGCTACTAACAGTCATTTCAAGGTAACTCCCTGCAGGCTGCTGGGGATGCTCAGCACCAGCCCAGCACCCTGTGGTGCTGGCAGGGCCCTGCTCACCTCAGAAACCCCACGGAAGAAGGGCCCCTGCACTTTCTGCTGTCCTGTGTGCTGGTGAACGTCCCACTGGACATGCCTACATTCTTCTCCTGATGTTCAGGCAGAGACTTCCACGATCATCAAGTCCAACCACCATGTCAGCTAAGCCCTGTCCTGGAATGCCATGTCTACACGTGTTTTTTTAACCCTTCCAGGGATGGTGACTCAACCAACCCTCTGGGCAGCCTGGGCCAACACATGACCATTCTTTCAGTGAAGACATTTTTCCTAATCTCCAACCTCAGCCTCCCCTGGCACAACTTGAGACTATTTCCACTTGTGCTATTGCTGGTTACTTAGGAGATGTGACCAACCCCCAGCTTACTACAACCTCCCTTCAGGTGGCTGTGGAGAATGATCAGGCTCAACACCCCCAGTTCCCTCAACCCCTCCCATCAGACTTGTGCTCCAGCCCCTTCCCCAGCCTGGTTGCCCTTCTTTGGACCCACTCCAGGACCTCCATGTCCTTCTGGTAGTGAGGGGCCCAGAAGTGGATCCAGCACTTCAGGGGCGGCCTCACTGGTTCCCAGTACAGGGGACGGTCACTGCCCTGGTCCTGCTGGCCACACCACTGCTGACACCATTGGCCTTCTGGGCCATCTGGGCATACTGCTGGCTCATGTCCTTTCCTGCTGGGCAGCTCTCCTGCCGCTCTTCCTTCCATGCAACAGAGTGGGTCTGTGTGTAGGCACTGCTGGTGCAGCTCTTCTCATTCCCAACATTTGGCCCAGGCAACACAAAAACCACAGCAGGAACAGCAGCATTTCCTGGCTTTGAGTGTAAATACAGGGCAAGGGGGTGTCAGCTCTTTGGGGAGTCTTTGCTAATTAATTTGAGGTAATTTTACTTATTGATTGGAGTTTTGCAAGGAGGATTTACGCTCTGGTCTGGGAACTTCTCAGTGTCAAGTCCCAGAGTTTCTGATCAGTGCTGAGCACCTCCCACTAGACCAGGATTAAGCAGCTTTGCTCCCCAGCAGCGTGATTCTAAGCTAAACCCGCTCTGTGACTTCCTGCTCACTGCAAAGACCTGGAGACATCCAGCCTCTCTACCCTGATTCTCCTCCCATCTCCTATTTGAACGCTGTGGGTTTTGCCTCAGGAGCTGGCTGATGGAGACCAAGCTACTGAGCATTCAACATGCAAACTCCTAGGATCCAGACCTAATTTGACCAATTTATAACTATCTTGTTTTCATGATAATTTCTCTCCCTACTAGCTAATTAACTAAGAACTAAACAAGTCGTTGGTTTTCCTACAGAATTCAATACAGCATTCTAGAAGGAGATGCTTTTATCTGGCATGATTTCTTTGACAGATGTGTTCAGTGTGATGCAGCATGTAATCGCTGAGCTCCAGCATAAGGGTGAGCCACCACAGGCAGACAAAACAACTGCTTCTCAAATTCTCAGTAACTGGGTCTTGCTGTGGGTACCAATCTCATGCCTTTTGTACAGAACACTGGCTATCAGTTTTCTGTTTGTTTTGCTCCTGCCTGTTGACAGATGTGCTTAACAACAGCAGCATTTTTAATGTAATTTATAGAATCATAGAATCACAAACTGGTTTGGGTTAGAAGGGGCCTCAAAGCCCATCTAGGTCCAACCCCCTGCCATGGGCAGGGGCACCCTCACCAATTTATAACTATCTCATTTTCATTATAATTTCTCTCCCTACCAGCTAAGTAACTAAGAACAAAACAAGTCATTGGTTTTCCTACAAAATTTGGAGCAGTTCCTTTGGGCCCAAAGGCCTATCCAACCCGGCCTTGAACCCCTCCAGGGATGGGGCTCCCACAGTCTCTCTGGGCACCCTGTGCCAGGGCCTAAACCCCCACAGAGTGAAGAATTCCTTCTAAGCTAACCCTGCCCTCTGTCAGCTCAAAGCCATCGCCCCGTGTCCTGTCCCTGCCCTCCCTGGGGACCAGCCCCTCTCCCACGTTCCTGCAGGACCCTTTAAGTGTTGGTAGGCCACAATTTGGTCTCCCTGGAGCTTTCTCTTCTCCGGGCTGAACCAGCCCAGCTCTCCCAGCCTGGCTTCCCAAGAGAGGTGTTCCAGCCCCTGATCATCTCCATGGCCTTCTCTGGACTCACTCCAACAACTCCACACCTTTCTTGTACTGGGGACACAAGCTGGAGGCAGTGCTGCAGGGAGGCCTCCCCAGAGCAGAGGGCAGAGTAGAGGGGCATACTATTCCATGTACAGAATACTTAGAGATCTCTAGTTCGCCTTACTGGTTTTGATATACCCAGCTGAAGTTCTAAGAAGATAATCTAATAATAGTTTGGAGAGATCCCCTGTTTAGGAAGAACAAGTTACAGAGCAGAGAAAAGAAGTTACTAGTACCATCTTCATACCTGCCATATTAGTCAGCAAAAGAGCTTTCTGATCCAATAAAAGTATGTTAATACATGCAAGGATGACAATTTTTGTGCTTAGAAAATACACCTCAAAGGACAAGCATGCTTTGTGTGTGTAAGGTATAGAAACAGCAATTCCTCCAATCCCCGTTATCCAGACAAAATTTCCCCCTCTCTCATGGAAGTAGCTTTTCACTTCAACTGCAGACTGATTCATTCAAGCATAAGAAAGTTTAGCACCAACACAGCCAGATAATTGCAAATAAATACGGAATTGTGGCATTGATGCAAGTGCGATTCACTTTCAGGCTCTCCTACACAGCAAGGAATGGGGCACCAGCTCCCAGGGGAAAGGGAAAAATTGTTTCAGCTGGCAGGAGACTCGTTGGTCTTAGAGAAATACAGAAGGATTCAATAAATCACGGTACCTATGCACCGAAAGAAGTCGGGAGGAACACCTCATGCAGCTCATGACAAGGCAGCCATCACCCTCACCGTAAGGTCACGCTCTAATTGGAAACTAAACATATGGTCTCAGAGAGCTGAAGGAAAACGTGTGAGGCTACAGAGCAATTCTTTCCAAAGGTCACAAGGCAATAGGAAAATTAAAAAATACATTTTTCGATTCTTCACGGTAATATTGGTTTTTTTCCTCCGTTTAACTGACGGCAAAATTGAGACTACTATTGAACTTGTATGCTGCAATTATTACATCAATAGATAAGATGATTCAGTAAATAAAAAGAGCAAGAGGTTTTCATGCTATTAGTGATTTATCATTGACTATTTCAAGCTTTTATCAAGTAGTGGTAATCAACCTTTATTTGCTTAATAAATTCTTATCCCAAAGTGTTGATTTTATCAAAATTACCTCCTCGGTAAAGGGTGTAATTTTCCAGTGGTAAAATGAAGGATGTTCTCAATACTGGTAATTGTCCAATTATTTTGTACAATCTCTGTGTTTTAACAAGCTCGGTGCGCTTCAAGGCAGCCCGAGCGCTCGGCAGGGTTTGTAAGCATGCTAAATAGGAAGGCACCTGGCAGTGCTTTAATTATACACAGTCTTCTGGCTAACGAGGAAAATCAGACCTGAGCGTGGGTTTTTCTCCTCGCTGAGTGTGAAAAAGACACATCACATCTTCACACACCAGAACCCAAACCAAACATCATTCAATCCACTTTCCACTCCAAAAAAACACATTATCTACCAGCGCCGACCACAGCACGAAACGAGGAGGACTGAAAAGAGCCCCAGGTAGTTCAGTTACTGCCAAAAATGAGGTGGCACAAAGCTAAAAGTGGGTGCATGGTGATGGCTCAGAAAGCCGGGACCCACACTCCCTGGCCTTGGTGCCTGTGAAGCAGGATCCTCCATCGCAGCGCTGGGCACACAGGGCATCCATCGCTCCTCCCAGGGGGTGCCTGATTGAAGCCAAATCTCTCCCACTGATACAGATTCACTCTGCAGACTCAGCAGCATTGCTGAGAAAAGCCAGGGTGATGCAGAGTATTCCCAGGGAGCCATTTCCATTAACTCCTCCCAGACACAGCATGCTCAGGGACACTCAGGGGGTCTTCTGGGGGTCTTCAGGGATGAAGGCTGGACGTCTGCCTCTCCCTCAGCACATGCTCTTTACGTTTCTTCTCCGTGGTTACCAAAACACATCACAGAATCCCAAGGTTGGAAAAGCCCTTTATGCTCCTGGAGTCCAACTGTCCCTGTCCTGGGCTAAACCAGATCCCTGAGCACCTCATCTCCCCTCTGTTAAACTCCCCCAGGGCTGGGGACTCAGCCCCTCCCTGGGCAGCCTGGGCCAGGCCCTGACAGCTCTGCCAGGGAAGAACTTTTCCCTCCCAGCTGAGCTGACCCTGCCCTGGGGCAGCTTGAGCCCATTGCCCCTTGTCCCATCTCCTGTCCCCTCCTCTCTGCACCCTCCTGGCAGGTAGTTGTATGTGAGTTCCTGAGCTCAAACACACATTTCTGCACAAACCAGTGAGGAACCCCTTTGAGCTGAAGACAGGATGATCTCTGTCTCTTAATTGGTAGTTGGTCTCATTATTGATGAATCCCCATCTTCACTTCTTTATCTCCAAGGCTGTTGCCCTGTTCTGGCTCAGGTTTGCAGCTGCTCTCACGAAGCAGCTCACACATACGGCCATATTCTGCTAAAATCCAGGACTAATCTATTCTTAAACATGAAAATTAAAGTTATATTAATTGTCTCTTAAGCTACATCTGCATCAATCTGTTCAACATGACTACATGTCATTGAATCAGCAGTACCAGTCACAGGCTGTTCACATGTGAATACAGGTGTGCCAGCAGAGACACCGACCCCGGGAAGGCTGCGTTCCCCCACAGAGGGAGGAAGGCTGGCACCTATCAAAGTAGCTGCTGGTGAGTCCAGCAGCGACAGGATGAGGAAGGAAAGGGATGGTTATTTTCCAGTGGTAAAATGAAGGATTGTCTCAATACCGGTTACCGCAGCTGGGGGTAACCATCTTCACAGCTGTGAGCACTGGGACGTCTGTGTGCACAGACCCTGCCTTCCCCCACTTGCCTGCTCATAGAATCCCAGCCTCGTCTGGGTTGGAAGGGACCCCAAGGGTCCCAGAGCTCCAACCCCCTGCCACAGGCAGGGACACCAACCTCCAGCCTGGAGCTACACAAGGTTGCCCAGGGCCCCAGCCAACCTGGCCTTGAACACCCCCAGGGACGGGGCACCCACCCCCTCTCTGGGCAGACCCTTCCAGCCCCTCACCACTCTCTCTGCAAAGAACTTCCCCCCAGTCTCTCCTCTCCCCCTTCCCTCCTCCAGCTTCACTCCAGCCCCCTTGTCCTGCCAGTCTCTGCCCTTTAACAAGCCCATTCCCCTCCTGTTCCTGGGGTCCCTTCAGGGACGGGGAGGCTGCAGTGAGGTCCCCCCCACAGCCTTCTCTTCTCCAGGCTGACCCAGCCCAGCTCTCTCAGCCTCTCTGTGTAGGGGAGCTGCTCCAGCCCTCTGATCACCTCTGTAGCTCCTCTGACCCCTCTCCAACAGTCCTACATCTCATCCACTGGCACATTCCTACCCTTTCTCCATGTCCCAGGGTTTTATTTGTTTATTTGCTTGGTTTTGTTCCCCTGCTGTTACCTGGAGCACCAAAGAACACATCAAAGTGTTTGCTGGAATCCATGCTGGCCAATGAAGAGCATCCCAAAAAACATGTTTTCCTCTACTCCTGTGCCTCTGTCCAAACATTACACCTGCAGCACATGCCACTTCAGAAATGCTATGCTGTACCAGATCACCATAGATGATGTTTGTCACTGGAGTAGATGAATCTTAGCACAGAAGTAAAATGCAGCTCACAGACAGTGCCACCAGAGAGTTGGATGCCCAAACCCCACCCACCCCAAGCAGAGAGAAACAAGTGTTGCCCGATGCTTATTGATTTCCTTGTTTTGGAAGCATCACCAGAGGGCAAGGTAGGAGAAGAGAAAAAAAACCCCAGATTTCAGCTGCAGTGGAATACCTGACAGACTAATGAAATTTCCTTCTTGATAAATTAATGTAAGCCCAGCTGGGAAGGACCCCCCTCATTTTAAAGTTGGCTGGAAGACTAAACAAAATGGTAAGTGACAATGCAGCAAAACGGGGAGGGTTTGTATAATACGACAGCAAAGGGATAGGTGTCAGGGCTCGTTCTACTTAACATCCTCATTAACGGCCCAGAAGAAGAAACGAGCGGCGTGTAATGAGATTTGATACTTGGGAGGATTAGCGGGAGCTGGCGAGAGCTGCAGATTAATGCAGAGGAGCAGGCACCAGCATCACGGGCAGCGAGCAGCAAAAGGCACGAAGCACGCGGGTGGAAAGCTAATTTAATGAGGAGGAAACTGCAGCCAGAGGAAACATCCCTTTGGTGAGAGGAAACAGAGGGAGCAGTAACATGGGAAGCAGTTTCAGCAGGAGAGGAGCCGAGTTATCACAGAATCGCAGGGGCTGGAAGGGGCCTCCAGAGCCCATGGGGTCCCATCCCCTGCCCAAGCAGGGTCCCTAGGACAGGTCAGGGCTGGAATCTCTCCAGAGAAGGAGACTCCACACCCCCTGGGCAGCCTGTCCCAGGGCTCCCTCACCCTCACCGCCAAGAAGTTCTTCCCCACATTGGGGGGAACTCCCTGGGCTCCAACTTGAGCCCATCGCCCCTTGTCCTGTCCCCACAGACACTGAGCAGAGGCTGCCCATGGCCCCTGGGTCCCACACTTGAGATATTTATAAACATTAATAAGATCCCCTCTTAGGCTTCATTTCTCCAGGCTGAACAGCCCCAGCTCACTCAGCCTCTCCTCACAGGGGAGATGCTCCAGGCCCTTCATCCCCTTCACAGCCTCCTCTGGACTCTCTCCAGGAGATCCCTGGCTGTTTGATCCCAGGGAGCCCGGCACTGGACACACCACTCCAGTGGGGCCTGACCAGGGCAGAGCAGATGGGGAGGATCCCCTCCTGTCACCTGCTGCCCACACTCCTCCTGATGCCCCCAGGATCCCATTGTCTCTCTCAGCCCCAGGGCACACTGCTGGCTCATGGCCACCCTGTCACCCACCGGCACCCCCAGGTCCTTCTCCACAGAGCTCCTCTCCAGCAGGTCATCCCCCAGTTTCTTATCACACAGGGTGATGTGTAGGGCTGCCAGGTGCTCAGCTGCCTCCAGGTCTAGGCATCATTTTGGTGAGCACCATCCCTCTTGGTGCTCCATCCTGCCCAACTCCACCACTGCCAGGCCTTGGAAGAGGGGAATAAAAGTGGTGGAGAAGGATCAATCTCTTGGAAAAGCCTGGAAGCGCTGCAGCTCTGCTGCAAGCACACCTTGGCAAAGCCACAGCTTGGAAAGCATCAGTGGGGGTCATGGCTGTCATGTCAGAGGAAGAATGGGCAGGCAAAGCACAGCTCAGGGGGCTGAAACCACAGCTTCACCCACCCAGCAAGGGAGGTGAGCATGGAAAAGCACTGCTGTGGATCTACATCCTACCTCAATCTAAAAATACCATAAATAAATTTTCCTCTGGCCAGGGGCTTCCGAGCAACCTATTTGTTGGTGGCAGCAGCTGGGGCACGCCGAGAATAACCCCGAACCAGAAAGTTTCTGCACGTCAGGGACACAGATGGCACAGCAAGCTCCTCAACATGCGATGTGCCTGGAGATGACTCAGCCTTCCCCTCTTCCAGGGTAAACAAAAGGTGATCTTGCCTCTCCTCCGCTTAGCTGAAGTGGTAGTGCTCATCCTTCTCCTGCCTGTCTGCAGGCTGGAAAAACAAAAGCCTAGGATGGATGGTGGGACAAGGGAGCCGTGGCTGGAGGGTCTGCCTGCCCTCCAGCTGCTGCCTACGAACGAGCATCAAACATCATCACTGAAGGAAAAGTAGTGCTTCCCATGAGAGGAGTTGGGGGTGCTCATCTTTATAAGGTTTATTTTGTTTTATATAGAGATACATACAGAATCATAGGATCCCAGAGTCACTGGGTTGGAAAAGCTCTTTAAGCTCTTGGGAGTCCACCCGTCCCTGTCCTGAGCTAAACCAGATCCCTGAGCACCTCATCTCCCCCCTGTTAAACACCCCCAGGGCTGGGGACTCAGCCCCTCCCTGGGCAGCCTGGGCCAGGCCCTGACAGCTCTGCCAGGGAAGAACTTTTCCCTCCCAGCTGAGCTGACCCTGCCCTGGGGCAGCTTGAGCCCATTGCCCCTTGTCCCATCTCCTGTGCCCTGCCTGCAGAGACCATCGCCCACCTCTCTGCACCCTCCTGGCAGGGCAGGGGAGGTGGGGAGAAGGTCTCCCCTCAGCCTCCTCTTCTCCAGGCTCAACACCCCCAGCTCCCTCAGCCGCTCCTCAGAGGATTTGCCCTCCAGCCCCTTCCCCAGCCTGGCTGCCCTTCTCTGCACTCGCTCCAGGCCCTCCATGTCCTTCTGGCAGTGAGGGGCCCAGCACTGGGCCCAGCACTCTAACAAGCAGAAATGACTTCTTACTTGGGCATTTTGGCAGGAGATTTTAGGCTGGGCAGGACTGGGCTGAGGTGGGGTACTGTCCTGCTTCTGTCCATGCTGCCTGGGTTACTCCAGGTTTCACAGGTCATTCAACCTCTCCCAGGTTAGGGATAAAGATGCTTTGGGCTAAATTCTGGTACGTCATGGGAGCAGCTCCTTGCAGGTAGCCTCTAATGGAAAATCACCCTCAAGCACTCACTGAGGGTTGAGGGCACGCAGGACGCCTCCTGAAGCAAAAAAAGGTTGTTCTTTATTAAACGCATAAAGCCTGTGTGGCTGTTAACTCTTCTTTGTGATCTGGCTCTCTGAGCAGAGGAGTGGCAGCAGTGCTGCCTGGAGAAAACAAAGAGCTCAAGCCGATGAGCTCAGTTTGTGACTCAGGAAAGGACAAGCTGCTCTGGCCCTGTCAGGGGACAGGGTGAGCTAGACATCAGCTTCTCTTCTTTCTGGTTTTTTTTTTAAGTGCAAGGTGCAAGGCAGTAAATTAAATCTCTTCCCCTTCCGCTGTTACTCCCACCCACGCCAAGAAACTAATTGTGTGACTGTGCACAACGCAGAGGCAGGCAAACAGAAAACATGTGCAGGCTGAGCCCCAGCTTTGTGCTGATGGAAGGTGGTGACACAGGGTTTAGTGCGTAATCCCAGAGCTACACTGCACAATCCACGCGGGGATGGGCTGCTCCAGAGAGATACAATATGGGCTGGGGTGTAAGAAGAGATCTGGAGGGATGCTGAGTACTCAGGTGCCATTGAAAAGTTAAGGAAGCTGGGCCCTGACTTCCTTCTGGTTCCTTTTCAGGTCTCCATGAGGGCTTGGCCCTCCTTTGACACTGCCTCACCAGAACAGTGTATCGTGGTGATGCTTGAGGCGGGTGTATGTGGGGGGTGATGCTCTAGATGGGTGTGTGGGGGTGATGTTTGAGGCATGTGTGTGAGAGGCTTTGGGCAGTGCAACAGGCCGAGCTGACACAACTGCCATAGGCCCCGCTGCAGAAAGCCAGTGTGAGCACCTCACAGGGAAGCTCAGGTTGGGGAACCCTCCTGAAAATGGGTAACAGCTTAGACCCCCACCCCCCCCACTAGACTGAAATTGCAGGGGTGAAGTCAAGGAAGTGAGCTGATTAACTGCAGAGCCAATGAACCCTGAGTATCTGGAAATGCTGGGCTTTGGGGTTTATAATTAGAATTCTGGTAGGAAAGGGAGACGTGAGAGATCAAGAAAGCAATGAATTTTGTTATGAAACAAACCGTATCTGACTCATCAGCATGAGCAGCAGAAGAGATCTTTAAAATTTGTCCTTTGAAGTCAGGGTAATGCAACAGAAAGCTGCTCGAGTAAAGAGGATGGAAAAGCACAAAATCTACTCAAGTGGGGGCACAGTAAATACTGGTTGGCCAGCAACGAACTATGTGAAGGATGCACAACGTTCTGCCTAAAGGACCGTAGTGTTAGCACAGGGTGCACGTTGTGATACCACAGAAGGGAGCAATGAAGAGGAGGAGGGTGAAAGAACAGGAGGGAGAAAGAACAGGAGGGGTCTCAGGGCTGCAGCCCCAGCTCCATGGCTTCATCAGCAAGAGAAAAGCTAAAGCTTCACCAAAGGGACCTGTAATGGGAAGGGGCAAGGGAAGTAAACTGCCATCAAATGTCTCTGAAGCCCTCCAAGAGATTATCAGCACTGGGGTAGGTGGATGGGTGATAATGAGCTCTCAGAATGGAAAAATTAACCCTTCCTTGAAAAACATATGAGTAGCCATCTATCATTAATATACATGTCTTGTGTCAAAGACGTGTCACGGACCCTTTACAGTCACACATCAGGAGGAGCAGGGGATCCCCTGCGTGCCCAGGGACCTGCTCCATCGTCACCAAAGCCAGTGAGTTTTGGTTCTGGCTCTTCACGGCATCTCTACTCTTTCTTGTCTGGGTTTCCTCCCAATCTGTCATCCCTTTCTTTTCTCTTCTTTCCCACTGCTATGGAATAACACCAAACACAGTTTATTTTCAGCATGGTTCAATTCTCCAGTACAGGAGAGCGTTTGGAGTGAGCCTGTAAGGACAACAGAGTTATTAAAAATTGATGTCAAGTGAAGTAACAGCGTCTCTGTCTTCAGACTGTCCCTCAGTCCCAGTGTATTTACCCAGCACCATAACCTGAAACCAAATTAATTACCATGAAGGCTGTGGGGGGACCTCAGTGCAGCCTCCCCGTCCCTGAAGGGACCCCAGGAACAGGAGGGGAATGGGCTTGTTAAAGGGCAGAGACTGGCAGGACAAGGGGGCTGGAGTGAAGCTGGAGGAGGGAAGGGGGAGAGGAGAGACTGGGGGGAAGTTCTTTGCAGAGAGAGTGGTGAGGGGCTGGAAGGGGCTGCCCAGAGAGGGGGTGGGTGCCCCGTCCCTGGGGGTGTTCAAGGCCAGGTTGGCTGGGGCCCTGGGCAACCTTGTGTAGCTCCAGGCCTGGAGGTTGGTGTCCCTGCCTGTGGCAGGGGGTTGGAGCTCTGTGACCCTTGGGGTGCCTTCCAACCCAGAGCAGCCTGGGATTCTGTGATTCTATGATTCTATGCTATGCTGTGGCCCAGCTTCCTATCAACCAGATCACATCCTCCGAACTTCACAGGACTAAGGTCACAGAGGTCTGAAGCTCCCCAGTGCCCGAGATGTTTAGCAAGAACCTGGAATTAACCTGCACAGAAGTCAGGTCTCCAAGCCTACAGGGCTTGCCCGGGGCTGTCCAAGTGTCATTCCCCTGACGAAGAACAGGCACTTCCCCGAGGGAAAGTGATTCACCCCAGGAGGCCGAGACCCAGAGCACTGCAGCGTGAGCAAGTCGTGGAGCTCAGTGGCAGCTGTACGGAAATCCAGGCGTGACTCACAACACCTAATATAGAATCACAGGCAGACGTTCGTGATGGCAAGGCGGTTAACATGACACCCCCTTTCTGGGGTCCAGGGGTACCCCGGGCGAGCGAGCCTTCCACACCCAGCATTGCTCGGTCACACACTCAGTCCCATGCTTACACGGGACAGGGGAGTGGGTTACACCAGCACGTAACATTGAGGTTCTACATCACCTGCAGCCTGTGCTTCGACCACTTGATAAACTAAAGAGCACCCACCGCTTTTCTGAGCTGATTTTCCCCCAGGCCTGGGGAGTGACACGGGGTCTTTATCCTGGAGTGAAGTGGGAGAACCTTATAAAATTCCTGTGGCAACCACCAGCCCGGAGAGCAGTTGTCTGAATGGATGCTTAGCAGCTTCATCCCAGCTTTTCCCAAGCACCCAGGTGGGCTCAGCAGGGCTCAGCACCTGAGGGTGGGTGATGGGAGCAGCGTTCACACTGCCCAGCTTTAGACATGTGAACTCTGTGCCTGAATTCAGAAGTGAGCTGCTGCCAGCCATGAGTTGAAACAGGAGGGGAATCAGCTTTTTAAAAGGGTAGACAATGGCAGGACAAGGGGGATAGATTAAAGCTAAAGGAAGGAAGGTTTAAATTAGATATTAGGGAGAAGTTCTTTGCAGAGAGAGTGGTGAGGGGCTGGAAGGGGCTGCCCAGAGAGGGGGTGGGTGCCCCATCCCTGGGGGTGTTCAAGGCCAGGTTGGCTGGGGCCCTGGGCAGCCTTGTGTAGCTCCAGGCCTGGAGGTTGGTGTCCCTGCCTGTGGCAGGGGGTTGGAGCTCTGGGACCCTTGGGGTCCCTTCCAACCCAGACCAGTCTATGATTCTATGCAACAGCGCCTTGTAGCATCATTTAGAACAACCCTGAACCGAACAGATGCTCTGAAGCAGGCCATGCCTACTGCATTTGAGGGTAAGCTAAAGAAATATCTGGAGTACTAGGAATACCCTTCCCTAGAGAGTTTAAAATTCAAGGCTCACCACCTTGGCGGAATTCTGACCCTTCTGACCCAAGACCCAGCATTTCAATCCTCACTGCTGTCTTAAAAATTTACTTAACTGTCTCCACTCTTCAAAGCTCCCAGCAAAGTTCTGGTTGTTCAGTGCACAGGAACGGTGGGGTTGATTTTCTATCACAGCATCTGCAGGAACACGGAATTCTATGGCAAAACATCCCCTGGCTGTTGAGAGGATAACCAAAGGAACAAATCTCCCCTCTTCCTCTGCTGCCCTCCTAATCAACCTCAACTAGTGTTACCAACCTGAACCACACGTAGATTCAGGCTGTGCTACAGCAAGTGAGTGCTGCATCCTTTCCCTTCTCGCTGGTCCTGCTGATAGTTGCTGCGTTCTGGCATCACAGGGCATGAGCACAGGGACAGGTGCACACAGGTATTTATTCTGTTTCATGTGGAGGTGCTCAGGGATCTGGTTTAGCACAGGACAGGGACGGTTGGACTCGAGGAGCTCAAAGGGCTTTTCCAACCTTGGGATTCTGTGATTCTGGGATTCTGTACGTGAGGAAAAGCTGGCAGATAGGAGGTAGCTTTTGTTTTTAAACCCTTGTTTTTTACCACATCCCTCACAAACTGCGAACCCGTCTGAAGACAACCAAGTTCCCTGTGGATCTGTGGTACCCGGCACCACCCTGAGTCACTGGGTGTCGGTGGTGCTCAGCACCACTCCACTGCTGTCCCTCAGCCTGGGACTCAGTCGCTCAGCCTAATGGAGCTGGCATATGGCTCTGCTCCTCACCCAGGCTTTATAGGCTGCCTCTCATGAGCTCCCTGTGCCTCTGCCTGTGCCAAGCCGCACGCCCTTAGTCCTGGCTGCATCTCCTTATCAGAATATATGGCACTGCATTACACCACGTGCTCATGATCCGAAACGCCGACTGATAACGTGGGCATAGTCAAACAAAACAGCACATGTAACAGCAACCCATTCATTTGTTTGAGGGGAAGAATATGACATCAGACAGAGAGAGATTCATGCTCAGCTACACTGGATTGGAGGCAGTCAAAGAGCTGAAATGATATAACCATTAAGATATATTTTCCTGATAACTGCCCATATTCACATGTTGTCTATTTATTTTTCTCCGGTATCTTAGTGGAACTTGGAACATATCTGACCTATTTTTTTTCCCACCCAGCACTTACTGCCTTGCTGGAAGCAAATTTTCTCGTTCTTTCTGGTTACATTATCTTCATAAATTGCAATAAGAGAAGCAATAGTCTTAATGAGCACTTGTGCCATTAAATAGGAAAATGTTTACTGAAACGATCTCCGTTGGTGCCTAGAAGGGCCGGGGTCTGATCCTTTTCCATCTGCAGTCAGAACTGGCTTAGCTAAGGAACTGATTCAGAGCAAAATACACATCTCTGGGGCTGTCCCTTTCCAAAACGCTGCTGTGAGGTCTGGAGACGGGCTTCCCACAAGGAAAGAGCAGATGGAACAGGGAGTTTTTAAGCCTGTGAAGATAGTTTGTGCCAGCACACGCACAGGACCAGGGTTACCCTGCCAACAACCACGTTTTTCCACAGTCAGTTTTAAACTGTGATCATTTTCAGAGCTCAACTAATTGTCGAGCCAGCCGCCCTCTGGTCTGGGGCACCTGGGAAAGGCAGGGAGGAGGCAGGTTGGCTGCTGCAGGAGGAGGGACAGGGATGCTCCAGCTGCTGCCCAGGTACCAGCACAGGCAGCCACTGTACCATCTGCACCTGCCACACATAAAGTAACGTGCTTGTTCATCAACAGGAGACATCCACCCCTAATTCCTGGCACTAATTCCAGTACTGTGTGTGTAAAGTCCCCTTCTCCCTCTTAAAAAAACTTTTTATGGACAACGTCTCTGTTCTCAGAGGGAAGTGACTTCAGGAGAGGTAAGGAAGAGATTCAGAGCTTCACAGAGCTGTAGGGGTTGGAAGGGACCCCCGGAGCCCATGAGGTCCCACACCCTGACCAAGCAGGGTCCCTAGGACAGGTCAGGGCTGGAATCTCTCCAGACAAGGAGACTCCACACCCCCTGGGCAGCCTGTCCCAGGGCTCCCTCACCCTCACCGCCAAGAAGTTCTTCCCCACATTGGGGGGAACTCCCTGGGCTCCAACTTGAGCCCATCGCCCCTTGTCCTGTCCCCACAGACACTGAGCAGAGGCTGCCCATGGCCCCTGGGTCCCACCCTTCAGCTCTTGATCCCCATTGATCAGATCCCCTCTCAGGCTTCTCCTCTGCAGGCTGAACAGCCCCAGCTCCCTCAGCCTTTCCTCCCAGGGGAGATGCTCCAGGCCCTTCATCCCCTTCGCAGCCTCCTCAGGACTGTCTCCAGGAGATCCCTGGCTGTTTGTATCAGGATGTCTCAGCAGTGGATGAGACACCCACTTGTCCCTTGCCCTGTCCCCACAGACAGACAGAAGACTTGAAAAGAAGACGCCTCTTTTGAATAACGAAATTCCAGAGTTTGGAGCCACGTGGTGTGACTGATGGGAAGCTCTGCTTGGGTGACTCGAAGCAGCTGAAGCTGGAAAGTTCAGGTGCAGCCTGACATTTAAAAAGCAAACCCACCTGAGAGAAAAATCTATTGTGTGGAAGCTAGTTATTATTGATTGGATGTGGACTCAGGGATTTTTCCCTGAGCTGCTTCAGAAGTCTGTCATCTGCGGACGTTTACCCAAAGCGTTTCTGCAATGGAAACGTGGCCTGTTGAAAGCTTTGATTATCCCTGCAGCGCCTGGCAGAGCAGGCTGTGTTAGCTGGTATTGAGACTTGTGCAGCCAAGTAAACCTGAGCGTGGGGTGTGTAAAAACTGAGGAGGGTAGAGCTTTGGGAAGGCGGCCAGTTCATCTCCACGGTGCTCACTGAGAGGGGAGAAAGCTGCTCAAAAGGGAGGAACATCTTTACCTGTGAGGGTGGCAGAGCCCTGGGACAGGCTGCCCAGAGAGGTTGGGGAGTCTCCATCTCTGCAGACGTTCAAACCCTCCTGGATGTGTTCCTGTGGGATTTAGTCTGGGTGATCCTGCTCTGGCAGGGGGTTGGGCTGGGTGAGCTTTCCAGGTCCCTTTCGACCCCACGTTACCCTGTGAAACATCCGTCCCTTCAGCCTCGTGGGAGCAGGGAGCTCCACACACCCCACTGCATCTTTCAACTATATCTGGGCATCAGTGTGGGTGAGAGGTGCTTAGGGAGCACCCCAAATTGTACACAAGGCTACACAGTGTGTCCCCCAGACCCCACTCCTACGTATGGCCCCGCAGACGGCAGCTCCCCGCGGCTGCTGACAGCGTGTCAGGGTACACGGGGCTTGTTCCTTTACTGGCTTGAAAGGTGAGTAGTGGGGTCGGACTGAACCCCATCTTCACAGAATCAGAGAATCACCAGGTTGGAAGAGACCTTTGAAGATCATCGAGTCCAACCATTCCCATCCTGAGCTAAACCAGATCCCTGAGCACCTCATCAACCCTTTTTCTGATCACATCCAGGGAAGGTGACTCAGTCCCTCCCTGGGCAGCCTGTTCCAGCCCTGACAACTCTTTCAGTAAAAAATTTGTTCCTAATATCCAACCTAAACCTGCCCTGGGGCAGCTTGAGCCCATTTCCCCTTGTCCCATCTCCTTCCCCCTGGCTGAAGAGCCCATCGCCCACCTCTCTGCACCCTCCTGGCAGGGCAGGGGAGGTGGGGAGAAGGTCTCCCCTCAGCCTCCTCTTCTCCAGGCTCAACACCCCCAGCTCCCTCAGCCGCTCCTCAGAGGATTTGCCCTCCAGCCCCTTCCCCAGCCTGGTTGCCCTTCTCTGCACTCGCTACAGGCCCTCCATGTCCTTCTTATGGTAGGGAGCCCAGAACTGCACACAGTACTCGAGGTGTGGCCTCACCAATGCCGAGTACAGGGGCGCAATCACCTCCCCAGACCTACTGGCCACACTGTTTTTGATACAAGCCAGGATGCCCTTGGCCATCTTGGCTGCCCAGGGACACTGCTGGCTCATATTCAGCCTGGTGTCACCCAACACCCCCAGGGCCTTCTCTGCCTGACAGCTCTCCAGACAGTCTCCCCCAGCCTGTAGCGCTGCCTGGGCTTGTTCTGTCCCATGGGCAGGACTCTGCCCTTGGCCTTGTTAAACCTCATCCCCTGGCTCTCAGCCCATGGGCCCGGGCTGTTCAGGTCCCTCTGAAGAGCCTCCCCACCCTCAGGCAGATCAACGCTTCCTCCCAGCTCAGTGGCATCTGCAAACCCACTGAGGGAACATCCCATCCCTTCCTCCAGGTCACGGATAAAGATGTTGAACAGAACTGGAGCCAGGACTGAGCCCTGGGGGTGCCGCTCGTGACCGGCCTCCAGCTGCCTTTGGCTCCATTCAGCCTTTGGGCCCGGCCATCCAGCCAGTTTCCAACCCAGCTGAGGCTCCCCCTGTCCAGCCCAGTGGCAGCCAGTTTCTCAGTCAGCAGGAGTGATGCTGCAGATGTGGAGCAGCATCAGTTGTGATGCTGCAGATGTGGAGCAGCATCAGTTGGCCACGGCGCTGCGGACAGGGGCAGGATTGGACCAGCCAGAGCACGGGGTGGGACGGTGCCACTGGCTGTCACCCGCGTCCACAGTCCAGCTGCCCGTGCGAGAGGCACCCAGCCCGTGCTCAGGGCTCTGTGATCATTCAGACCCCGCGATTCTCAGGAACCCTCCTCATCTTTCAGCAGACACATTTCCTCCACCCAGCCCCCCCTCCAACCCTTGTGTTTCACCCTAAACTCTGCTTCCCAGTCCTTGCGAGTCCACGGCTCACCCGTCTCGCTCTGCGCCCTTCACAAACGTTAAGACCACACACTCTGAGCTCTGCTCACACACTGTATTATGCTACTAGTAGACAGATTATTTTTTTTTTAACATCACGTCACATACATGTTGCGGTTGCTGTTGGAACATGCCTTTTAAAAAATACCTTTATTGGATGAAATTGTCTCTTTCCCAAGAAAAATCTGGCTCTTTTAATATAATTTATTACGCCTTTTTAAAATTCTGTCTGTTCAATAAAATCTCTTCTGTATTATAAATACCTGTAACGAAAATATAATTTAAAATTCTGAGAGAAAACTCTTCTTTTTTTTTTTTTCTTTTTTTTTCCCCTTTTTTTTTTTTTCCCCTTTTACAATTTTTCACAAAACCCACGCAGGCACCAAGGAAAGACTGACAATAAAAATAATTTACTCCTGTACAATCTACCCTGGGTTGGAAACATTCAAAAGAGGGGTTTTTTTTCAACTTGTCCTCTGATGAAACTTTGGCTACAACATGGGAACTGATCTTAAAACTAAGGAGGGTCCTATGTTTTACACACACTATTTTGGGGTTTTTTTGCCCTAAAAGCTTCTTTGAAGGGCAGATTGAGTGTTGCTGGTGCTTTCCTGAATGAGGACTGGCTAAAATTGCCATCATTTGAGGGCACCAGCCTCTCAGCTTCCTTACACAGGGCTACAAGTGGTCCTGCCTCACCAGACTGGGACGTGTGTGGTGGAGATTAACTCCCAGTTTGGAAAATAAATGAGGGGATAAAAGTTACTGCTCTGGCTCTGCCACAGCAGCCATTGGACTTCTTGACGTTCTGCTTGACCAGGGGGTTATATATTGCCAGAAAGCTGGTGTGCTGAGGGGACAGCACAAGAAACCTTTCTGATTTGGGCCACTTTGGGGGCATTTTTTTGGTTGAACCACTTCTCATTCTAAGCCAACTCCTTGTCAGGGAGGGGGAGATTCGGTGTAAGAGACATTTGGGTCTTGCAGTTGTAACCCCTGAAGTTGGGGCTACAAACATGGAGGGGGGGGGGGTGGATTCTTCAAATCAGCTAGGACCAATCTACTCAGAGCTGCCCCAAAAAGAAAAGCAGACAGAGCCCAAGTGAGGCATGGAACCACCACGAAGAACGGATAAGCAGAGAGATTGGGTTTTTTTTTTTTAAATCTGAAGTTTGATAAGACAATTTTCAAAGTCGCTCTTTAAGCAGGTAATTCTTCCATCAAAGACTGAAGTACTGTTACAGGAAATAGATACACATGTAAATTACAGGATTTAGCGTGAAGTTTCAAAAAAAAATCTCCATCTGAACTGGTGAATTATGAACAAAAAAGGTGCTGGATTCCTGTCTGGAGACACACTGGCATCGGTTTAAGGAGTAGACAGTGAAGGAGAATCAAATATTTCTCACATGTTTGAAAAACACATTTCAATAGTAGACAAGAGAGAAAGACAAGTAAAAAACAGTCAGCACTTGTTTGGATTATCTTTAGCACTGCAATGAGATAAATATCCCCTGGGAATCTTCATTTTCTTGTTCTAGATCCCCTTCAATTTATGAGCATCTAACACAGCGCTTTTTTTTTTTTTGCTTTTTTTTTTGCTTTTTTTTTTTCATTTTTAATTATGAAAAGCAAAATAATGTGTCAATCTTCACTCTGACTTTAAAGCTGTATGTGTGGAAATCTGTTCCTCTAGTATGCTGCTAATGCCAGGGAGCTGCCTGCCCGTGCTGCTGTCCCACAGCCATCTCTGTTTCCTTCTCTTCCTCCTTCTCATTCCTTCCCTTCCTCTCACTCTCCCTCCTCCACATGCTCTTTCCCAACCTTCCTTCTCAGGGTCTCTTTTTTTCATCTCATCATTTTGCCTCAACTTCCTAGACACCTGGGAAGCGTTACAATCTACCACAGACACCCCGAGACCCCATCCTTGGGTGGATTTTGCTGGTTTTTACCCCTTTCTATTCCACTTTGGTGACAGTTCCAGGCAAGGACAGTGATCCCAGCTCTGCTGTCCTGACCAGCACTGATGCAGGCATCTCAGAAATCATTTGTGTTATTTAACTTTAGGTATTTAACTCAGGCTCCACAGGCGTGGTCCCCAAAGCTCATGATCTCTTCAGGTCCCTTCCAACCCCTACGATCCTGTGACTCTGTGATCTATATAATCAGTACAAACATATCTGTACTCCACCAGGTAATTCAGAACCAGTGTGAAGACCAGACAATGCTTTGAAGGGCTGTCTACAGGACCCTCTGCCTTCATCAGCTACACACAGCCTAGAGAGACTAGGGTCTTAATTCAGGCACTTCACTTAGGTAGTCAAAGTTAGGTGGTGAGCATGCCACCCCATGGTCTGGGATGCCTCACTTGGGGCTCTCTTGTGTTAATGTCAGTCTGTCTGCAGTCTAAATTAAACTGTGAGTAACTTCACCAGTGTTCACTGATGCTGCAGCCCAGCTCCAGCCTCCCAGCTGCTCCTTAAGGGGAAACAGAAGGGTAAGGGAGCACTGGAGAAGGAACAAAAGACCTGCGACGACAGCAGCGCTGGCTGCAACGGCTGAACCTGGAAGGAGAAAAGACTGCAATATTCATTACAAACCCAGGGGTGAGACTATACCCCCACAGCTGTGGCAGTTCGGTTCAAAACTGCTTGGCCATTCTGGTTTTGAATCCCTCTGGGTGCTAAGTGAGCAGGGCGGAAGAATAAGTAACGTGAAAATTGTTTAAAATAGAGCTTTACGGTTTTCAGGGGAATAAAGCACTGAATTTCATGCCTGAGGGGGCAAATCTACTCTGATGGTAATAAAGAAAGGCTTGGGGGAAAAAAAAAAGCTATTACTAAAGAGCATCAGTTTACTGCCTCATCCTCACACACCCGTTTATTTTTTCCCCCTTCCTTGGTATTTGTATTAAATATGAAGCAATCAAAGCAGCAATCACACGACTAGAGCCTACAACGGACTTCTGGAAAAGAAAAGAAGCTACAGGTGAGGTTGGGAGAGTGAATATTTCCAACTCAGCGCCCTGCCCAGTGGTTTAGTTCCCTTCCTTTATAATATCCACCAAGGCTTGCAGCAGTCTATCATCTCTATGCTTGTATGGTTTGGCGTTGTAAAAAAGATCAACGTAGTCACTGTACAGGCTTTCTTCTGAGTCCCTTAGCTGGGAGGGCTTGTTGAGCTTTTCCAGGGCTTGATAGAAGTGTTCGTAGGGGATGTTTGGCTTCTCACCCTGGGTCTTCTTGGGCAGCCGCTTCTGAGCCATCTGCCTGCTGAAAGCGCTCTGCAGTAGGTGCAGCATGGCCTCGGAGGGGGTCTTATCTTCTGCTTTGCCATCACTGCTGCTGGCCTGCTCGGTGACTTTGGGTTTTTCACTCACAGTCTCCTGCACTGTGTGGTCCTGGAAGACAGATTAGCATGGCAAAAAGTCAGGGGTCAATGAAAAAGCTGACGGGATTCAGGCTTGCTTTGATTCAGGGTTCCCATCTCTGCGTGGGTAGATGCTATTTTTCTTTCCCCATTCAGAAGCCACCCAGCAGCACTTAGAACCAGCCCATTACACACCAAAGCAGACTACTGAAAGGACTAAAGTAAGAAATACTACCCCCCCACACACATGGGAAGTTAGAAATTCAGGCTCTGCATTGGCAGAAGGCAGCAGGTTGTGTTACAGCAGGAATCCTCCCAGTCGTAGGAGATGTTTCTGGTTGGGCTACGGGAGACAGCAGCTCCTCAGCTGTTTGGCTGCAGGAGGTACCTGCAGCTCTGACCCTGCCACACACCCCTGTGGAAAGGGCTGGACCAGAGTGTCTGCACAACCTGCTCTGGGGATGCTGCACCTGAGGGAAAGAGGGTGCAGTCTGGCTACCAGGAGCTGGGACACCTATCTCAGAAACCTGGGGAGACTCACGTCAGGCTGTCCAGGGAGGGCGGTGGGAGGCACGATCTCATTTCAGCAGTGCTGATGATGCCTCCCATGCTGACACAGGGGAATGTCACTGTGTGGCTTCCTCACCTTCACTAAGAACACCTTTCCAAAAAATAGTGTGGCCAGCAGGTCTGGGGAGGGGATTGTGCCCCTGGGCTGGGCACTGGGGAGGCCGCAGCTGGAGTGCTGGGCCCAGTGCTGGGCCCCTCACTGCCAGAAGGACATGGAGGGCCTGGAGCGAGTGCAGAGAAGGGCAGCCAGGCTGGGGAAGGGGCTGGAGGGCAAATCCTCTGAGGAGCGGCTGAGGGAGCTGGGGGTGCTGAGCCTGGAGAAGAGGAGGCTGAGGGGAGACCTTCTCCCCACCTCCCCTGCCCTGCCAGGAGGGTGCAGAGAGGTGGGCGATGGGCTCTGCAGCCAGGGGACAGGAGATGGGACAAGGGGCAATGGGCTCAAGCTGCCCCAGGGCAGGGTCAGCTCAGCTGGGAGGGAAAAGTTCTTCCCTGGCAGAGCTGTCAGGGCCTGGCCCAGGCTGCCCAGGGAGGGGCTGAGTCCCCAGCCCTGGGGGTGTTTAACAGAGGGGAGATGAGATGCTCAGGGATCTGGTTTAGCACAGGACAGGGACAGGTGGACTCCAGGAGCTTAAGGGGCTTTTCCAACCTGGTGATCTCTGGATTCTAACCAAAGAGTCACATCATCATCTTCATCTGGTTTTACTATGCCTGATCATCTGCTCCAGTACCTCCTGAATCCACTTTTACTTTCTTCATTTTATTTGCTTGCACATGGTTGCAACGTCCACTTAACTACTACAACATCCACTTAACTACTGTATTTAAAGACCAGAGCCACATCTGGCCTCAACCTCGTTCTTCACAACCTGGATGAGGAAGGCTGATCCCCCTAGACTTTACAGGCACCCTAATGACTTAACAGGAAGCCAAACTGAAGTGATAAAGCACTGTGAAGAAGCTGATATAATCACACATTGTGGAGATACCACCACCTTGTGTGCTCAGAAACCCACTGTCACCCTCAGCAGCCCAGAGTGTGTTTAGAGCACTCTACCTGAAAGGAAAGGACGTGTGACAGAGGAGGAAGCAGCCACAGACCCAGCTCACCACAACTTCTGGAGGAGTGAGTCTGGGCTTTGGTCATGCCACCTCTGCGTTGGCAGGGGGGTTGAACCCAATGATCTCTTGAGGTCCTTTCCAACCCCTATGATTCTGTGAGTCTCTGATTTGTTAGGAACCTCATCCCAAACTGCCTGGAAGCAGCCCAGCAGGGAAACCTGCCTTTGGGTGTGAGGCTTGCTCTCACTAGAACAACATAAATTCAGTGTGCCTGTCAGAGGCGACCTCCTGCCTCCTTGTACCACCCAAGCTCTTGCATTCCCTGCTTTAGCAGCAACAGCCACTCACCACCCTACAACCCTCAGGTGAGAACACAGTCCAGTCCAAGCCTTGGTCCTTGACACAGACAAAATTACAGCACACAAGTCAAAGGTGGCTGGGTGAAATGAACGCAGAACAAGCAGGTGGCTTCTCAGGAGGAAGGAGTATCTCTGTATCTCTTTCTTACCAATTCAAAAAGGAAGGAAAAGGAAAAAGTAAACAAATTAAAGCAAGGTTACCTCCAGGAAGTCTGTCATCTTCTCCACCCCTCTCCTGTCGTTCTGCACAGCGTTGTAGGAGGTGTACACACGAGGCTGCTTCATGTGTGCAGGGGGGGTAGCAGTGCCGTGCAAGATCAGCTTCCAGTTCACAATCCTGCCTTCGTTCTGTATCCTCCTGGACTGAAAGGCAAGTGTGGCATTAGCAGGGGTGCTCAGGGCGTGAGAGGAGGGGATGGGACACTGGACTGTAAAGCAGCTGCAGCGAGTGCAACAAATCATAAGGCTTTTAGAACCTAAATTTAGAGAGTGACTTGTGAGCTCAGAAAGACTGATGTGTTAGAGAGGTTACCTCAGAAAGTGGGATTTAATACAAGGGCTTAACTACTCCAGATATTCACATTTTCATGCAATGTAGCTGTCAATCAATGGTGTAAGCATCAATGGGATTTTTGTCCCAGTGCAGCATGTCAGAAATCACTGAGGCAGAATTTCGGTCACTAAGCCACCCCTCAGCAGCTTCTGCACAAGGTTACTTCTGGGATTGTAATTTGGGAAACATAATTGGTTACCTCTGCTGTCAGAGTGGTTCCAAAGGATGTTTATCAATATGGTGATAGGTGTTTTTTATATATAAATGTATATAAAAATATATATTAATATATAATATGAAATACACAATATATATTCATATATATGTTTATATATTTATACATCTATTAATATATACATTTATGTCTTTTAACATACACAAATATATATTTAAATATATAATATATAAAATATAATTATTTGTATATAAATATATTGATAGAACATATATTTATAGACAATATTTATATACAAATATATACATTTAACATATAATATATACATTTATATATATTTATATATATTATATATAAAACACTTATCAGTATATATATGTATGAATGTATATATATTAATATATATTAATATCTAATTTTAAAATATATTTCAGATTACAACAGCAATCTAAAACACAGCCCATGGAAACGACCCACCAGGGCTCTGCCCACAAAGCTTTGCCATCCATGTTTCCACAGTAGGAGGTGGAAGGGGCAAGTCCAGAGAAACCCAAACTGCTTCCTACCCTGGCTGCTTCTAGAATTTTTGCTCAGTCCTTTAGTGACTGAAGAAAGCTCCTGAAGCTGATCTTTTCTAATATAAGTCTACAACAAAGCAACATGCACAACTTACATGTCAACTACATTGTGAGCCACCTTGCAGTACAATCACAGAATCACAGAATCCCAGGCTGGTCTGGGTTGGAAGGGACCCCAAGGGTCCCAGAGCTCCAACCAGAACACCCCCAGGGACGGGCACCCATCCCCTCTCTGGGCAGCCCCTTCCAGCCACTCACCACTCTCTCTGCAAAGAACTTCCCCCTAATACCCAATTTAAAATGACAGTAGAACCTGTCACTTCAGTTAGGGCCGTTGCCATGAAAGCTTATTTTGGGAGTCACAAAGCCCTCCAAGCTGGGGGAAGAGCATGCTACCATGCAGGGACTGAAAGCTGGGTCTATTCTCAGTGTCAGGAGCCTCTCACTTGAAAAGGGAACATGTGAGATAATCGCCAGCAAAATGCTTCCCTTACCCTCGTTCCAAGAAATGCATCATGTTAATTACAACGAGCAGGATATCTGTAACCATGGGGTTATCTACAAGCCTGCAGTACTAACACTATGCTGTTGATAATACTATTTACTTCTACTGCCTTGTCCATCTGCCTAGTACTTGGCATCATCCTCCTGTTCAGATCCTGGGGCCAATAGTGGCTGGGGGCTGATAGGAAGCATTTGGCTCCTGGCAGGGCCTGACCCCCAAGGGTCCCAGAGCTCCAACCCCCTGCCACAGGCAGAGACACCAACCTCCAGGCCTGGAGCTACACAAGGCTGCCCAGGGCCCCAGCCAACCTGGCCTGGAACACCCCCAGGGACGGGGCACCCACCCCCTCTCTGGGCAGCCCCTTCCAGCCCCTCACCACTCTCTCTGCAAAGAGCTTCCCCCTAATATCCAATTTAAACCTTCTTTCAGCTTTAATCCATCCCCCCTTGTCTTGCCATTGAATTATGCTGATGCACCAAGAAAAGACTAGATCCATCCTGTGTTGCTTTCCACAGAACAACCTAACTGGCAATTAACCATATGTTAATTTGATTACATATTTCACTCCATGAGTTACTGGAAATTCTATTGAGTGATTCCTCTCTGTCAGATAATAATGTGTGAAAAACATGGGCATGAAGCTGGTTGTTTGGACAGGTACGTTGTCAGCCAAACAAAGAGAATCCAACCCCCTTGTTCTCCTCTCCTCCTGAACCCACGTTGCTGTTCAGTGTGAATGAACTCTTGCATCTTGCCCAGGGAGCAGCCTTCACCACGCTCAGCAGTGGTTCAGGGACCACTCCACCTGCCATCAGCTTCCCAGCGCGGCGAGCGGACACGCGGACGTACTCACCACATCCGTAATCCTCAAAACCCAGGTGCCTGCTGGATCCTCTCCCCACGTGTGAACAGACATGAAGTCCCAGTTCTTAAAGCCGTTGGGAGATTTGTCTCTCTCTCTCTCAGCCAGCAGGACGGTGCTGGTCCCTGTGTTGGAGCAAGACCAAGAGTAGTGACTACTCGTACCTGTACCGCTGCCTGGAGCAGAGGCAGGCTGGGAAACAAGATTTAGCAGTGGCTGGTGGAAGGGGAAACATGCTATTTCTGACCACCGGCTCCATCCGGAGCTAGATGCTCTTTAAGGTCCTTTCCAGCACTAATCACCCTGTGAATCACTCTCTGTGATTATTTTCACGGCGGCGTTTAGGAGCATAAACCCCAGCGCGTTAGGTCACGCTGGGAAGGTACAAAGGTACACCTTGCTTAATGTTTAATCCCCAGCACATGAAAAAAGCAGCAGTGGATGTGCACAGAGAAGCAAAAGAAGCAGCAGAGGCCAGGCACAAAGAGTGTTTTCCACCGGTGAACAGTTCAGAAAACTTCTGAGACGGGAGCCTGGAACAGAATCCAGCTCCGGCAGTCATGGTGAATGCAAAGGCTTATCCTGAATTCATCACTGCATCTCTGTGTGTGTGTGAGAGTGAGTGGATGTAAATTGTTACAGCCTGGAACTCCAACAGGGTGAAAAGCATTGGCTTTGTTATTATTATTAGGAAAATGCTGGAGTTCACAGGGTATTTCTGCAGCTGAAGAGATTCTGCTGCACAGCAGGAAATCCGCAGCGCTTGTTTGCATACAGAGAGCAGGGGAGCTGTATTTACATAAGAAGGAGCAGAGGAGCCCCAGGGAGCCTGATCAGAAGCTATAAATATATTTAAAGGTAGCACCATAGACACAGAAAAGGAATGACATACATTTGGTAGCACTGTTTTGCAGGGAAATGGAAAAACAGCAAGCACCAGGGGAAAGAACAGTTTAACTACGAAGGCAACAGGATGATGCTGTGGGGTGGGCAGCAGGGCTGGAGTGCTGCTACCCCAGCTAAACCCAGGCAGACAGAAACGAAGATGAAGGACATAATAGAGTCCCCAGCTGTGCAAAAAGGGGTGTTTCCCTGAGCTGAAGCCGTGCTCCCTACACTTCACGGTGTCGTGAAGTGTCTCTAGTGTTGCTGCCACCCGCATGATGTACCTAGAGACAGGACATACATCTTCTCCCAAACTAAAAGTTATCTGAGGGTTTAAATCTGAAAATGCCACCAAGAGCTGAGGGTCAAACACCTCACAGCAGCGGTGCTCCCGTGGGACAAGAGGTAAATCAGAGAAGGAAGAGTTCAGGATGGGCTCTGAGGGAATCTCAGGCAGGACAGGGTTTGAAGCACACCCAGTGTACAGTATCTTAACCCTGCTCTCTAGTGAGACCCCGCAATAATATGAGCAGGGCTCTCCTGGCTCATTATCTGTGAATTACTAAATTAGCCTTTAATGTCAGCAAATCAGAATCACAGAATGACAGAATCTTTAAGGCTGGAAAAGGTCTCTTAAGATCATCAAGTCCAACACTACCACATCAACCAAGCCATGTCCTGGAGTGCCACGTGTCTTCTGAACCCTTCCAGGGATGGTGACTCCAACACCTCCCTGGGCAGCCTGGTCCAACGCCTCACCGCTCTTCCAGTGACTCGGTTTTTCCTAATCACAGACTCACAGAGCTGTGGGGGTTGGAAGGGGCTCCCAGAGCCCATAGGGTCCCACCCCCTGCCAAAGCAGGGTCCCTAGCACAGGTCAGGGCTGGAATCTCTCCAGAGAAGGAGACTCCACACCCCCTGGGCAGCCTGTCCCAGGGCTCCCTCACCCTCACCGCCAAGAAGTTCTTCCCCACATTGGGGGGAACTCCCTGGGCTCCAACTTGAGCCCATCGCCCCTTGTCCTGTCCCCACAGACACTGAGCAGAGGCTGCCCATGGCCCCTGGGTCCCACCCTTCAGCTATTGATCCCCATTGATCAGATCCCCTCTCAGGCTGCTTCTCTCCAGGCTGAACAGCCCCAGCTCCCTCAGCCTTTCCTCCCAGGGGAGATGCTCCAGGCCCTTCATCCCCTTCGCAGCCTCCTCTGGACTCTCTCCAGGAGATCCCTGGCTGGTTGATCCCAGGGAACCCAGCACTGGGCACAATACTCCAATCTAAACCTCCCCTGCTGCAACTTGAGCCCATTTCCCCTCGGTTAATTGGGAGAAGGGACCAACACCCACCCAAAATCAGATCAGCAGACTCACAGAATCACAGAATCCCAGCCTGGTCTGGGTTGGAAGGGACCCCAGGGGTCCCAGAGCTCCATCCCCCTGCCACAGGCCGGGACACCAACCTCCAGGCCTGGAGCTACACAAGGTTGCCCAGGGCCCCAGCCAACCTGGCCTTGGACACCCCCAGGGACGGGGCACCCACCCCCTCTCTGGGCAGCCCCTTCCAGCCCCTCACCACTCTCTCTGTAAAAAATTTCCCCCTAATACCTAATATAAACCTTCCCTCCTTTATCTTTAATCCATTCTCCCTTGTCCTGCCAGTGTCTACCCTTTTAAAAAGTTGATTCCCCTCCCACTGGTATGTTCCCTTCAGGTACTGGAAGTCTGCAATGAGGTGCCCCTGCAGCCTTCTCTTCTCAAACCTGAAAGCTGGTCTGTTTCTTCTAACTATACCAGTTGATCTAACAGATCCTGCTCTACAAAGTTGTTCATACTCATTCCCTTTCCTGTTTCTCCCCTCTCTTTACAGTGTGATTTCAGGGCACTGTCAGACAGCTTGCCATACTCCAGCACATTTTGTCCTGAAGTGCCTGATGGAGACACTGTGGTTTTAAATACACCAGTGAGGGGACACGGTGACATGAAACCCAGAAATTGAGGGGTCATTTCCATTAGCTTACGAAATCACAGTCAGCCTGATGAGCACTCTTCAACGGTGATTTGTTGCCTGCCAGGAACTCTCAGTTTTTAAAGGTCCTGTTGACAGAACAAGAACCTATTGGCAATGGTGCCTTCATTTTCTGAAGTGTGATTGCCAAACCTGTCCTCAAAAAAAACAACCTGGAACACATGAAGGCTGGGAAGGGGGTTCAGAGAACCCGTTCTCCAGTTCCCAGGATGCTCTGTCCCCACACTCCGCTGCTGGAGGTGACTAGCTTTTGTCTGATGGCATATTTAGCTCTTTTTAAGAAGAATGTGGCGGTGTTTTTTAATGAAATAGAACGTTACACACCACAGCAACTCAAACACGAAGGGGCTCTGCCTCCTGTACCTGATGGAGAAACCAGAGTGACGTGAAGATCGCCTCTGCGGGAGTACTCGATCGTTGCCTCCAGCTGCACGTGCTCCAGAGAGGAGATGGAGTTTTCTTGACCCTCACAGGCTTTTGTGGGAATTTCAATGATGACTTCCTCATTTGCTCTCAACAACCTGGGAAAACCACAGTCCTTTGGTTACTCACAGGGACTGTTGATTCGGGACCAAGTGTGAACGAGACATTTAACACCCATTCCAGGATGGGAAGAGAGGGAGAAGTAAAGAGAAATTTTACTTTCATTATTTATCAAATGCGCTGGCAAAGGCCACATGAAGCTCTGGAAGCACAGCTAAACCCTGAAATGGAACAAGTGAGAGGCACTGCATGAGGCAGACCCAAGCATCCTGGAGGCAAGCAAGCCTGTCAGCGCTCTGTTGTCCCACAGAGACTGCAAGGAAGGAGTCTTTGCAGGTAGCTACACCACACTGCATCCCACTCATCCCAGCATCCAGAAGAGCTGTTAAGATGGAGTTAAGATACTGCAGCAGGCACATGGTTGACTTGACCCTTTGTAGTCAATGCCATCTCAAGGGGGGGAAAGCAGCAAACATCAAGGGGGAGCCTCCCTGCATGGCTTTCCCTGCATGACTCCCACTGCTCCTGGTGAGAAGAGGGTGTCTGCATCTCCAGACAAACAGTTCTCAACTCAAGAGCCATGGGATCTTTGCTTTCAGAGTGTAACCCAGAGGGCTGCAGTGAAAACACACAAACAGCACGTATTACATCAGCACCCCGGAAAGGAGAGAGCCCATAAAAGTAAATTGATAGTGAAATAGCATCAATAATAAGGTTACCAGGCAGTGACACTCTGCAACACTGTGGGATGTTTCCAGGGGCAGCTTTTCCATGCACTCACACAGTATAATTTCAATCTCTGAAATAGCTGTGGTTTTTTCTAGACAACAGAGCCCTAAGTAAACAAGTGGAGACAAAACAACGGTCCCTATATCCTTACTGATTAACCAGCTCAGAGACTGCTTGTAACTTCCCCACAGGCTGAGCTCAGTTTGGGCTGGCCACACTGGGAGCACTGGTGAATGTGTGAGCTAAGCCTTCCCAGTGAGCCTCTCAGACATCTGTGATTCATAAGAGACGTGCTGGGGATGTGACCAAAGCTCCATGTATCACCTTGATTTCTACATGTACTGTGCTGTCACAGGAGGAGAATTGATAAGATAGATATATATAGGTATATTTTAAATCCCTGGGAGACTTTGTTATCTTTTTATTCTCCTTCTGATAGCAGTCTGAACAGTCCTATCTTACCTGATCGGGTTCAGCCTCACAGGATCATCCATCCATACACTGGCTGCACAACCAGACATCATTCTAAGGCTTTATGCTAGTGGCTCCTGGCAGCCTTGCACTGAAAGCAGCAAGCAAGGCAGCCGCTGCCTGCCCCTGAGGAACAGAGCATGGCAAAGCCAAATGAACCAAAAGAAACCTCAGAGTCAGGTTGGGAGCAGTCTGTGCAGAATGCCACCCTCCAGGCTTTACTAAGACAGACTCAAGCTGCTGCTAATGCAAACTCTTACCTTGGCTCAAAGCTTTTGTCTCTGACAATGCACTCTCTCTTTTCTGGTACACCTTTCCACCTCTTGGGATCAGCTAAATCCACCAAGGCGTTGGCATTGAGCAGTCCAAATCCGAATCTGCTGTTGACCATCAGTCCTGCTCCATTCTTCTTCCAGCCTGGGTTTCCAGCCAGGGGATCATACTCCGAGGTCCACACTACCAAGTGCTGCATATCCCTCCACGTTAGATTTGGGCTGTTGAGAAAATGTTCCTGGTTAATTGTTTCAGGGCCACCTGCCATTTTTTCTCTCAATTATTAGCCTCCAGCAGAACATGCTCTGAACGTGTATGGCATCCCATTATTTTAAAATACAGAGCTTGTCACATGCTTATCCTCACAACACTTCTTCCACCAGCTTTCTGTGTAAATGATGAGCAGGTGTCTAGCCAGATTAGGGTCCAGCTCTTCAAAGCTGTTTGTGAATTTAAAGTTAACTAGAAAAACTGGTATTCCCTACTGGTCTTTATGGGACCTGGACTTTGAAAATTCACAGGGTATTTATGAATTCTATCTTGTATATCTATATTGTGATTCTATATTGTACATCTCATGGGCCAGCAGTGGCTCTTGCAGCTGGGAAGGGCGATGGGATCCTGGGCTCCATCAGCAGAGGGGTGGCAGCAGGGACAGGGAGGGGATTGTCCCTCTCTGCTCTGCCCTCCCCAGCTGGAGTCCTGTGTCCAGAGCTGGGGCCCCAGGACAAGAGAGATGTGGGGCTGCTGGAGAGGGGTCAGAGGAGCCACAAGGATGATTAGAGGGCTGGAGCAGCTCCTCTACGCAGAGAGGCTGAGGGAGCTGGGCTGGGTCAGCCTGGAGAAGAGAAGGCTGTGGGGGGACCTCACTGCAGCCTCCCCGTCCCTGAAGGGACCCCAGGAACAGGAGGGGAATGGGCTTGTTAAAGGGCAGAGACTGGCAGGACAAGGGGGCTGGAGTGAAGCTGGAGGAGGGAAGGGGGAGAGGAGAGACTGGGGGGAAGTTCTTTGCAGAGAGAGTGGTGAGGGCCTGGAATGGGCTGCCCAGAGAGGGGGTGGGTGCCCCGTCCCTGGGGGTGTTCAAGGCCAGGTTGGCTGAGGCCCTGGGCAGCCTTGTGTAGCTCCAGGCCTGGAGGTTGGTGTCCCTGCCTGTGGCAGGGGGTTGGAGCTCTGTGACCCTTGGGGTCCCTCCCAACCCAGACCAGTTCATGATTCTATGGTTCTATGATGTCTATCTGTGATTAACTCTGCCCTTTAAAATATGGCTGTAGGTATCCTGGCTTCAGCCATCAAAGGAGTATGCAGCAGAAAACAGAGCTGAACCTACACCATTCAAGTACTAAGCCTACGCCCCAGTGACCAAAGTGTTTTCTGTGAGAAAGCCATTGTCCTGCCCCATCCTGTTCACTCTCCCTGGCTCCAAGACTTATCTTCTAACCACCAGCCCTACAAGACCTGAACCTGCCTGCTCCCTGACTGCTATGATGCTGTACCTCCCACTTTATGACTCCTTATGGGCGGAAAAAGGTTTAGTAAATTGACCGAAGACTTAACTTAAACCCCTGTAACCTCCTGCCTCCAAATTACCTTGTCCTGACACAGGCCTCCCTGCTTTTAAGTGCAATTGACCAGAACTTGGCAAACAATTGTTGCACAGAACAGACTAGAACTCCTCAGTCATCATGATTTACTTGGCGTCGGTTCTGCTTTGCCAGGCAGCTGCTTGATTTTTGTCACCAGGCTGAGCGAGCCTGACTGACAGAACATGGAGCTGCAGTACGAGGTGGTGCTGCTCTCCAACGGAGAACATTTTGGGGGAGATGCTGGGGTGGCTGAGAGAGAGAGGAGATGCTCAGGTGACCCAGTGACATCTTACTTGGCTTCCAGCGCCAGAGCGAAAATCCCCGCTGCCAGCGGAGCGGAGGCCGAGGTGCCGGTGTGCGTCTCCGTGCACTCGTTGTGGAGGTCAGCGCTCGTCTGAAAGACCCAAAACATGGGGGTTGTGTGAAGAAACAGTTGTAAATACAGTCACAGCCACACACACCCAACCCCGCCTCCCCGGCGCGGTGCGTATTAATGCACTCCTCACCAGCAGGAGCAGGGATGGGTGTCTAAATCCGTTCAGATTTCAATCCACTCTTCTCACTTCAGCTATAATTTTTGTATCAAAACGCTTTGTGTTGGAACAAAATACTCCCACACTGAATATCTTATTTTATTCTAAGGTTTCACAATAAGTGTTTCAGGCTTACTGGTGAATCATAAAAACAGATCATTGTGTTGGGCCTAGAACATTTAAAATTACTGCTTGCTAGAAAATTACTCATAGGATTAGTATTGGTGTTCTGCTCCCTCTTCAGCAGAAGAACTATAATTTGCAATGAAACACGTGCTTTATTTGGAAATTAAATACCAAACTCATCTGCCCGTGTATCTACATCTCGGCTAAGAGGAGAAGCCACTCAGGAGGGATGGATCTCCAGGCTAACTTGGATTGACATCCTTTTAATCCCCATCCATGTAGGCTATTGTAAAATTAGCATCCACCGCGGCTGAACAGAAATTACAAGTGCTGCTACATTATTTTATCACAGCAATTTTCTGCAGTACAAGTTATTTCTTGCACATTTAATGAAGGCACAGAGGCTGCTGCGCTGCCTGCTTGCTGAGTACCTTTCACAGGTTTGGAAGCTCACTATTGTCGCTGTCGTAAGTGGGAACCCGGGGGCTGGCAGTCTCAGAAAAGCTAATAGCAAGTTATATCAGAAGTACTGACTCATAGGGTACATCGACTTCACAGATTCTTTCTCCTTTTACTCCATGTCTCCCTTCGTCTGTCCTTTCTAAGGAATGGGTCTGCATCCAGCTCCATGCAGAGACCTGTGTCGTACGCAAACAGCGGGTGGATTTACACATATAGAAACCAAGATTTCACCTGGCTCCAGGAAGTAAGATGTCCTGGGAATCCAGTCCCTTTTTGGATTACAAATCCAAGAGCTGTCAGGCAGAGAAGGCCCTGGGAGTGTTGGGTGACTGTGACTGACCACGAGCCAGCAGTGTGCCCGGGGGGCCAGGAAGGCCAAGGGCAGCCTGGCTTGTGCCAGGCCCAGCGTGGCCAGCAGGTCTGGGGAGGGGATTGTGCCCCTGGGCTGGGCACTGGGGAGGCCGCAGCTGGAGTGCTGGGCCCAGTGCTGGGCCCCTCACTGCCAGAAGGACATGGAGGGCCTGGAGCGAGTGCAGAGAAGGGCAACCAGGCTGGGGAAGGGGCTAGAGGGCAAATCCTCTGAGGAGCGGCTGAGGGAGCTGGGGGTGTTGAGCCTGGAGAAGAGGAGGCTGAGGGGAGACCTTCTCCCCACCTCCCCTGCCCTGCCAGGAGGGTGCAGAGAGGTGGGCGATGGTCTCTGCAGCCAGGGGCCAGGAGATGGGACAAGGGGCAATGGGCTCAAGCTGCCCCAGGGCAGGGTCAGCTCAGCTGGGAGGGAAAAGTTCTTCCCTGGCAGAGCTGTCAGGGCCTGGCCCAGGCTGCCCAGGGAGGGGCTGAGTCCCCAGCCCTGGGGGTGTTTAACAGAGGGGAGATGAGGTGCTCAGGGATCTGGTTTAGCACAGGACAGGGACGGTTGGACTCCAGGAGCTTAAAGGGCTTTTCCAGCCTTGGGATTCTGTGATTCTGTGGTGTTTCAAGGCAGAAGCACAGAGCAGGTAACGCAAAGCAGGCACATGAAACTGAGGGGTCAGGAGCTCTGGTTTGCTCCCTGCCTACACAACACATCTCTGCGTTTGTTCTGAACCTGGTAAAAGCGACCTACAATTCTCTGGTCGGTGTAATCCCCGCTGCTGTACGCCGTGGCCAGGGTGGAGGAGCACTTCTCCGCATACCAGGGAGAGAGGCCTTGCTGGGAAGCGCTGCTGATGGAGATGGTGTAGATGCTGTCCGTGTACCCGTCGCAGTCGCAGTTGTCGCCCTGGCGGCCTCCGTTCCCAGAGGCCCACACAAAAATGGAGCCTTTCCCATTGCGGCCCTGGAGAAATGCGAGTAGGTGGTTACCAAAGGGACTGACGGCTCTCAACGTGTTCCTGATGATTTCTCTCCCCACCAAAACCCTCTAATACCAAATATTTCCAGGTAGAAAAAGAACATTTTCCATAAGAACCACACAACATGGAGGCAGGAGAAATGAGCTGCCTGAGTTCCCTACTCCACACCCAGCAGTACTCCTGAGTCTGACTGGTCTAGGTTTGGTGTTCCAGGCACAGAAATTTTCCTCAGGATAGGTTCTTAAGTTAGAAACTGTGCTCTAAAGGTCAGTTTTCTCACATGCTGATGCTTCACTCCTGAACATTTCTGGGAAAAATCCCTCTCCCCTTTTTTTAATTTTCTTTATTTTATTTTTCTTTTCTTTCTTTTACATTTTTTATTTAATTTTTTTAAAAGTATGTAAATATATAATTTAATTTTTAAAAAATTAAAGTATTTTTAAATTGTATTTTTAAAATAAAAATTTAAAATGTTGTGTAAAATGTTTACAATATATCTTATTTTTTAATTTGTAAAATTTTTAATCTTTTTTTAATTATTCTTTTCTCTTTTTTTAAAGAAATTGCAAGTTTACCAGGGCTTACTTCACCTTTCCCATAACCACAGAGTAAAGGTAAGCAGTGTGAGTGATGTACACGACATGACTTCTCTCCAGCAGCTCATTTTTTGTAAGGAAGCCTCTCACCGCTACCACCTGCCTGCTGAAAGCCCCTTTGGCTGAAAACCCTCCCTTCTCTTATAAAAGCCTGGGGACAGCACCACCGGTCTCCAGGTTCATTCCCTGCCCTGCTCTGCAGCGTGTAATGAGGGAGCAGCAGCTAACAAGTGATCCTGACAGCATGTAAACCCTCACAGCTACCACTGAGAAGCACATCTCACCCTGTCCAGCCCTAGTATATGTCTGTTTGCTGGAAAGAGAAGTGGAAATACAGACTTTTATCATCCCACTCGGAGGAGGCTTGAAGCTATTCATGCAAGTGCAGAGACATTTGCAGCACTTAAAACATGAAAAGTAAGGAAATGTAAGGAGCGCTCTCTGTGATACAGCTGCCAAAATGAGAAGGACAAGCCACGTCAATTACAGAAGATGAGAGAGTATCATCCTTTGAGAATAAAGGCTGCAGTCCAGAGAAGCACTGGTACACGTAAGCACTTGCTTTGATTTCACTCAGGATGCCACTTACGCCTCCCAGGTGCTCAGGGCTAAGCGTAGGATAAAGTGCTTTGCCAGCCCAGCAATGAAGGCATCAGGGATGAGAGCTGCTGGCAGCCCCATCTCTGGCTGACTTCAAGCAGAATGGGGACCATACAGACCCTTGCCAAGGGGAGCCACACAAAGTAGTGGGTAAATTTAAAAAAGCTGTAAATAAAGACACATTCTTCAACAAATGACCTGCTTTTCCAGAGTAAGACCACTCAACACTGGTTCCCTAATTACTGCCTTTAGTTCTCCCTCTCCTCTTGCTGCCTGTCTATGGACTTAGATCTCACCAGCCAGCCCACTCCTCTAGGTCTCTGTTCAGCCCTCAGAGCACATTTGTCACCTGCCAGCCTCTTCCTTCCTCTGCTCTCCTTCTGTCTGCTAATGTTAACAGCCTTTCTTCCAAAACCCCCTTTCTCTTTGCTTCAAGCCTCTCTCCTTCAAGCCTTCCTCCATTTCTCTTCTCTCCTGGCTCTGATTCAGTCTTCCTCACCATATTAGTACCTGTCCATCTTCAGCTATCTCTCTACCTCAGCGGCGAGATCAGTTTATCAATACAACCCCATCAGCTCTCCCTTTGCACCCTGCTTATCTTCCAAACAGACCCAAAACAGGAACTGCAAAAACAGAATCACAGAATCACGAGGTTGGAAAACATCTCTGTATTTCAGCAAGTCCAACCATTCCCATCCTGAGCTAAACCAGATCCCTAAGTACCGCATCTACCCTTTTCTTGAACACATCCAGGGAAGGTGACTCAGCCCCTCCCTGGGCAGCCTGTGCCAGCCCTGACAACTCTTTCAGTAAAAATTTTTTTCTACTATCCAATCTAACCCTGCCCTGGCACAGCTTCATGTCATTGCCCCTTGTCCCATCTCTGTCCCCTGGCTGAAGAGACCATCGCCCACCTCTCTGTGGGCACTACAGCCTGTAGTGCTGCCTGGGGTTGTTCTGTCCCATGGGCAGGACTCTGCCCTTGGCCTTGTTAAACCTCATCCCCTGGCTCTCAGCCCATGGGCCCAGGCTGTTCAGGTCCCTCTGAAGAGCCTCCCCACCCTCAGGCAGATCAACGCTTCCTCCCAGCTCAGTGGCATCTGCAAAACCACTGAGGGAACATCCCATCCCTTCATCCAGGTCAGTGATAAAGATGTTGAGAAGGACTTGGGGATTGTGGTGGATGAGAAGCTTGACATGAGCCAACAGTGGCTCTTGCAGCTCGTAGGGCCAATGGGATCCTGGGCTTCATCAGCAGAGGGGTGGCAGCAGGGACAGAGAGGGGATTGTCCCTCTCTGCTCTGCCCTCCCCAGCTGGAGTCCTGTGTCCAGAGCTGGGGCCCCAGGACAAGAGAGATGTGGGGCTGGTGGAGAGGGGTCAGAGGAGCCACGGAGATGCTCAGAGGGCTGGAGCAGCTCCCCTACACAGAGAGGCTGAGGGAGCTGGGCTGGGTCAGCCTGGAGAAGAGAAGGCTGTGGGGGGACCTCACTGCAGCCTCCCCGTCCCTGAAGGGAGCTGATAGGCAGGAGGGGATTGGACTTTTTAAAAGAGCAGATAATGGCAGGACAAGGGGGAATGGACTAAAGCTAAAGGAGGGAAGGTTTCGATTAGATGTTAGGGGGAAGTTTTTTACACAAAGAGTGGTGAGGGGCTGGAAGGGGCTGCCCAGAGAGGGGGTGGGTGCCCCATCCCTGGGGGTGTTCAAGGCCAGGTTGGCTGGGGCCCTGGGCAGCCTTGTGTAGCTCCAGGCCTGGAGGTTGGTGTCCCTGCCTGTGGCAGGGGGTTGGAGCTCTGGGACCCTTGGGGTCCCTTCCAACCCAGACCAGGCTGGGATTCTATGATATGATTTTATGAACAGAACTGGACCCAGGACTGAGCCCTGGGGGATGCCACTCGTGACCGGCCTCCAGCTGGATTTCATTCCATCTGTGTTCCCAATACTCTTCATCATGCATTTTCACCATCGATTGGCTCACGACACACACTGATTTATAAACTAAAGCAGTTAACAGAATACAAGCCCATCCAGGGGGTGCTAAAACGCATCGCTACTTCACACAGAAAAATATCCACAGAGCAGGAAATTCTGTATGAAGTTTTATAGGCTTTCAGCACAGAAATCCAATTACTGCTCAGCACAAAACAAGCAGCAGAGAAGGGTGGGGGTAGGGCGAGACAAAAGCAGCAAAAGTAAGGATGGGAAAAGAAGGAAAGCTTATCTGTGGGGGATGGCTGCTTAAAACCACCTTCGATACCTCTGATGGTGGGTTTTTACAAGTCCTGTTCTGTCTGGTACTTTCTCTGAGCTGCACCATGATAATCTACCTCCTCCTTTTCAAACATCTTTGAGCAAAGCCAGCACCAAGCGCTTCCCTTTCTTCCCTGGTACCAACTGCTTTAAAATTCCGCTCTCTGCCCCCTCCCAGCACCGCATCTTCCTCTCAGGGATCATACCTGCTTTATCCCATACTCAAAAGCCTTCTGTGCCAGCCTCCCAGGCCCCTCCACAGTTTTGCCATCGTCATTAGGGCCCCAGCTTGCGCTGTAAATGTCCACGTGTTCGGGGTTGAATCCAATGGAGCTGGCCTCAATAGCATCAGTGACTATGCCATCCAGCATCCGTATACCTGGACAGAGGGGAAAAGAAACCACAAACAGACTGGATTTACTCCCTGTTCCCTCCTCTTTGCCTGTGTTAACCATTTGTTATATTTCCAGCAAAACTAATATATAATGACAGTCTGGAGAAGAGAAGGCTGTGGGGGGACCTCACTGCAGCCTCCCCGTCCCTGAAGGGACCCCAGGAACAGGAGGGGAATGGGCTTGTTAAAGGGCAGAGACTGGCAGGACAAGGGGCTGGAGTGAAGCTGGAGGAGGGAAGGGGGAGAGGAGAGACTGGGGGGAAGTTCTTTGCAGAGAGAGTGGTGAGGGGCTGGAAGGGGCTGCCCAGAGAGGGGGTGGGTGCCCCGTCCCTGGGGGTGTTCAAGGCCAGGTTGGCTGGGGCCCTGGGCAGCCTTGTGTAGCTCCAGGCCTGGAGGTTGGTGTCCCTGCCTGTGGCAGGGGGTTGGAGCTCTGGGACCCTTGGGGTCCCTCCCAGCCCAGACCAGGCTGGGATTCTATGATGATTCTACTGCAGCCACAGCCTACTGCTGCCCATGTAAGCAACACCCAGGTCAGCACGTGTTGGTGGGAAATGGTACATTCATCTTTATTTTCAGAACCCCAAGCTCCTTACAACCATTAACAGAACCCCCCTCACAACATCCTGTTTGCCTGTTATTTACTTCTGTCCCTCCTTCTGCTGGTGTTTTGCTCCCTGTGCTTGCTTTTCCTTACTGCACCGAGCTGTCGCCTCTATCAACTCCTTCTTCCTCTCATTTAAATCTGCAGCAGACTTCTCAAGCTGCTAAAATTACACAGCTCTTACCAACGCTGCTCTTATCTTTAGAAGAGTTCCAAGAGTTTTTGGTTCAAAGACGTAGATCTCTGTGTTCTGAATCGCTTTGTGCTGGCAGTCACTGAGGGCTTGCTGTCTCTGTGACGCTATTTCACCAGCTCTTCCACCTCCACCACAGAAAAATTCTGCTGGCTTTTTAATACCATGATCAATCCAGAGAGGCTAGAGGTACCCAGACATTAATGTTTCATTCAGCAACGGCACGATCCCATGTTCTTCAGAGCCAGCCTGATCTCGGTGGCACTTAAAATCCAGCGGTGCCTCATCTGCACTGGATCTCCTACCCTGTGCATCCTGGGCTCTGCAGCAGGATGGCTACCCCTGTCCAGTGCCAGAGGAGGAGAGGAGCAGCACAAGCCTGGCACACTTCCCGCAGCGGCGTGGCTCTCCCAGCAACAGCAGCAGCCTGAGAGCCACCGCAGCCGGGATCCAGCCTGTGCTCTCAAGCAATAAAAACGTCTGGGTTGTCTTGAACTTGGCAAGTTCCTACCACAGCAGCTGCGCCGTTGCTGGCAGTTGGTGAATTACGAGTGCTCGTTTTCTAGCATCTTCCACAAAACGGGGTGGGTTGCTGGGTTTTTGGTGGTTTTTTTTTTCCCCAAAGCAAAACGTGGTGGTTGTATTAAAAAGCAAAAAAAAAAAAAATAAAGAATAAGAAAAGGGGGGAAAAAATAACCCCACCCCAACCTTGCCCTCACAGCTCAGTGCCTTGTTCTTTTTTTTACACTGTTAAGCAGGGAAAAGAAACCTGACTGCCAGCGGAGTTCTTTTCCCAAGTGGCTGGGCTCTAGGACTGGCAATGCCTCCGACATACAGCCAGGCTTTATTATTTCATATTAATTAGCGGAGAAAACAGACAAAGGCGTTAATCCGCCCCACTCCACTGCCACTGACAAAGTTGGGAACAGGATCAGGGTACATATCCTGTGCCTCAGGTATCAAGAACACCGGGACAGGCTTGTATCTGTCACGTTTCCCATCCCTGTTTTTCAGCTCCCTGGGAATGGTGAGGTTGTTGCGCAGCGGCGCGCTGTGAGCAAAGACCTGCCTGCGTGGCAGCGGCTGCAGGCTCCGGGTGTGAGCTTGCAACACATAATGAGATGCTGGGAATGCAGAGGGTGGTGGGCAGACATTTCCCACAGGAGAAGACAAAGCCAACTCTGCGGGTAAATGATACAGTGGGGAAGGAAACAAGACATCACCGGCGACTGGCTGGTGAAAACGGTTCAAGGGGAAAGAAAAATAATTAAAAAAACCCACTGTCTTGGGGTTTGTTTTTTTTTTTGCCATCTCCAAAAATCCTGCACGTTTAAGTCAACTCAGGGATGTGATGACTGCAGTGGCATTTCCCTAAGCAGACTCCAATTAGGTCCCCTGGCAGAAACTCCTTCCTATTCTTGCACGTGCCCGTCCCCACCGCCAGTCCCACAGAATCAAAGGGCAAAGCCCAAGGCAGTTTCAGACACATCCATGTCTCTGCCCAGCAGAGGGTTATTTTTAGCATCACATCGCTGTGCGGGAACTCTCAGCCCAGTCCTCTGCAAAATGGAGCTTCTTCATCATTTGATTTCCATGGCAGCACCAGGGAAATATCCCAGCTCAGTGCTACAGGCAGGTACCTGTCAATATGCACTCACCCTGCTTCACGCCACAGGTGATGGATACAGGTGCATCCCTCATTGCTGTGCAGAACATGAGGTGAACAATAAAGGACACTGAGAGGTGTCACTCCAGCAGCTGGCGTTAACAAGCTGCTTCTTCCCTCTCTCCACACAGAAGAGCCCATGGGGCTCACAGCCACTGAGCACCAAAGAGACTAAGCATGGTTCCAGACCGCGGCTAGGCGCCGGTGGGAGTCCTGAGGACACCATGCATTACCAAAGTCAGTATATTTGTGGCAAACAGGGGAAAAAAAAAAAGGAATGGAACCTTTTGTTTTACCCCTCAAGGCACAGCTAAGCCAGCAAAGCTCGGAGAACAAGGTATTCCACGTGCCAGGAGTTTCCTTCCCTACAGCTGTTATCTCTGGCTGTCAGGGAGGAGGCATCGGCTGTGGACCACTGGAACTATCCAGTATAGCAACTGCTACAAGCAAACAGCCACATAAAGAAGCCATCCTGAACTAATGTCAAACTGAAGCGTGTAATGCATCATTTCATGGATTTAGCAACAAAAAAGGAGAAAAAAACAGCTGTGAAGAAAGGAATCCTGCACAGCCCAGAACATCCAAGAGATCATTCCGATGTTCAGCCACTCCAGATGTATCTGAACCTTTTGCAGGCTTCTCCTGTCACCCACTGCTCTGTGAACATACCTTCCAGGGATGGGGCCCAGTACAAGAGAGATGTGGGGCTGGTGGAGAGGGGTCAGAGGAGCCATGGAGATGCTCAGAGGGCTGGAGCAGCTCCCCTAGGGAGAGAGGCTGAGGGAGCTGGGCTGGGTCAGCCTGGAGAAGAGAAGGCTGTGGGGGGACCTCACTGCAGCCTCCCCGTCCCTGAAGGGACCCCAGGAACAGGAGGGGAATGGGCTTGTTAAAGGGCAGAGACTGGCAGGACAAGGGGGCTGGAGTGAAGCTGGAGGAGGGAAGGGGGAGAGGAGAGACTGGGGGGAAGTTCTGTGCAGAGAGAGTGGTGAGGGGCTGGAAGGGGCTGCCCAGAGAGGGGGTGGGTGCCCCGTCCCTGGGGGTGTTCAAGGCCAGGTTGGCTGGGGCCCTGGGCAACCCTGTGTAGCTCCAGGCCTGGAGGTTGGTGTCCCTGCCTGTGGCAGGGTGTTGGAGCTCTGGGACCCTTGGGGTCTTTTCCAACCCAGTCCAGTCTATGATTTTGTGATTCTATGGAATCCCAGCATCACCAGGTTGGAAGAGCCCTTTAAGCCCATGGAGTCCAACCATCCCTGTCCTGTGCTAAACCAGATCCCTGAGCACCTCATCTCCCCTCTGTTAAACACACACAGGGGTGGGGACTCAGCCCCTCCCTGGGCAGCCTGTGCCAGGCCCTAACAACTCTGCCTGGGAAGAACTTTTCCCTCACATCTTAGGGATAGAGATCCCTAAGGTTACAGGGATAGGGATCCCTAAGTTTTATCTTCATCAGGCTGGTCATACGTAACAGCTTCCACTTTCCTTCAGCTCTTCCATTCTTTCTTCTCCCCTCCCAGGTGTCAGCAGCTTTCTGGGCAACTTGGATTGTTGGGATGCTTTTTCCACCTGTTATTTTCCCTTTTCTAGACGAACCACCCTGTGCAGATCTGCAGTCGGTGTTTGCAAACGAACACACAGCGTATGCAAACAACTGGGTAAGCATCTTCCCTGTCGATGCAGGCGCCTTAAAACACGGTCACAGCGGGAGCTGAGGCATCTCTGCAGCTCCACCCGCTCTGCCCTGCTTGGAAAATTCGGCGTCTCCGTCTTCTGAGTGAGATATTTTGTTTAAACAGAGCGTGACAGCATAATGCACCGTGGCAGAGGCAGGCTGCGGAGCTGACACCTGTGACAGCTCGGCGGGGTTAAATGGGAGCTCGCAAACACAAGACCCAAAGGGTGGGGAATGGGTGTCAATTGCCACTCATTGTCCCTTTGTTTAGAAGGAAAAAAGGGAGTAATGGAAAAACCAGGATTGAAGAAGCATCTTCCTTTCAGCTAAATAACCATTTGCAACTGATACTTCGATCGTCACCATTTTATAAACCTCTAATGGATTAAAGCTTGCAGTCAGGGCTTGAATAAAAGATGGCAATATTGATTGACAGGCAAGCAAGACTCTACTTATTTTCAAAATTAACTTAGGATGATAGCACAGAAGTAAGCTGCTGAAACGTCAGCCACAGCCCTGTGAGCATCCTGACTGACGTGACCTTTCAGATGTAATTGTGTGGATGGAAAGCATAGGCTGCAGGCATGGGTGGGTATAAATCTGTGCATTCTTACTTCCACTCTGCCCAGCCCTTCTCGTCCCCCATGCCACCACCCTCCAGGATAACCCATTATAAGAAGTGAGCCCATCATTCCTTAAAAAATACAGTCCTATCTCTGGGTAAAATACAGGTTGCTGCTATTCTTATCACCACCACCACCACCATCATCATCAACACAATCACCACCTGCAGTGTTGCTGCTGTTGTTATATATTCTACCCACCTTCAACTGATAAGCACGTCCCAGAAAGTATGCTGACATCCAAGAAATGCTGTCAGACAGACATAACGCTCTGCACTATGGCCAGACAGGACTGTGTAGCCTAACACAGCAAGATCAGTGTTTTCTGAGAAGGACCAGTTGTTCTTATGCCAGACTGATGGTAGCTGAACAACACTCAGCACTTCAGAGCACCCGCCTGGTTTCCTTTCATATTAGACACCTCATTAAGTTAATTTCCTTACCTCCAACTTTGGAATTGTAGGCCACTCCAACTCCACATTTCCTGTTGTTGGCTTGCATGGCAATCTCTCCTGCACACCGTGTCCCGTGCCTGAAGAAACAGGTAAGGATAAAAAAACACCTCATAGCACCTTTCCTTACTGTGCACAAAGACTCATCAGTGACCTCCCTGATGTGGGGGGGGTCTGTGGGGCTGGAATCTCTCCAGAGAAGGAGACTCCACACCCCCTGGGCAGCCTGTCCCAGGGCTCCCTCACCCTCACCGCCAAGAAGTTCTTCCCCACATTGAGGGGAACTCCCTGTGCTCCAACTTGAGCCCATCGCCCCTTGTCCTGTCCCCACAGACACTGAGCAGAGGCTGCCCATGGCCCCTGGGTCCCACCCTTCAGCTCTTGATCCCCATTGATCAGATCCCCTCTCAGGCTTCTCCTCTGCAGGCTGAACAGCCCCAGCTCCCTCAGCCTTTCCTCCCAGGGGAGATGCTCCAGGCCCTTCATCCCCTTCGCAGCCTCCTCTGGACTCTCTCCAGGAGATCCCTGGCTGGTTGATCCCAGGGAGCCCAGCACTGGACACAACACTCCAGGTGGGCCCTGAGCAGGGCAGAGCAGAGGGGGAGGATCCCCTCCTGTCACCTGCTGCCCACACTCCTCTTGATGCAGTGTTTTAGCACAGTGCAAAAGTAGTGTCAAATTCTGGGGGTAAGATGCCGATAAAACTTCTTCAGACAGAAGCACGATACAGGTCTCTGAATCACACATTTAGAGACTCCTTTAACGACTGCATTTGTTGGGGTTGCAGGCAGCAGGCAGTCTTTGAAGTATCCTCACCATTGCCAAGTTTTTCTTGTAGCCAACTGTTTCCCAAGGAGGTGGTTCTTATCCCACAGCACAGAAAGCCTCCATGTGAGCGCGGTTGTAAAAGAGGTATATTACTTAACAACCTGCAGACTGTTATTCAATGAAGTGCCTGAATGCTTCTGGGCTGAATTCCATTTACTTATTAATAAAGATTGGAGGCAATACAGGTAGATTTAAGAGATAATGTCATCGGAACAAGAGGATAATGGCTGCTTGCTCTTAAATAACGCTGTAACAGAGCAGAAATGTCATTTTTCAGATGCCTTATTGATGGGACATTTATCCTTTGATTGATTGGCATTTTTCCCCATAGACTGATTTACGTTGTGGATGCTACTGTATATGGTCTGACAGGCAACAGGGATCCTTACCATCCTTTTACTGATTAGCAGCACCCTAATCAGTTTAAGAAATGTACATCTTCTGTGTACCAGCCCTTAAAAACACCCACAATCTTCCCTTTCTGATGGACAAAATCCCTTCCTGAACCACCGTGGATATGCCTAGGTGTGACAGATTCACCAAGATGTTCCACAGAGTATCAAGAGGTAGCCCTAGAGAGAGCATCAGAGAAATTCCTCCCTCCTTGCACGACCCACAAGGGCACTAAGTGAAGCAACTGGCTGTCCTGTGCTCAGGCCTTTCAAAACTTCCTGGGCTGTTCTTTTGAGGATGTTTAGGCCAAATCTGACCTGAATGAGCTTTCTTCTTGCCTCAGAAGAGGCAGGAAGAGTGTCATGAGAGCGAGTGTAGCCTCCTCTGGGGTCTGACTGTCATAACCCACATGAGGGGTCAGAGTGTGACTGCACAACGAGAAGGGACTCTGTGGGTTCAGGAGGCACTGCCAGAAGTGGAGAACAGTGGCCTCAGCTACAAAAGCTGGCTTGAAGGGATGGGTTTCTTAGCAGCTTTCTCTCAGACTGTCTCCTCCAGAGCCCTTCACAGGACACTCTGGCCAGGACAGAGTTAATTTCTTCCTAGCAGGGGATGGAACACTGTGTTTGAGAGTCAGGGTGGGAGCAGTGCTGATGACACGGGGATGTTTCTAGTTGTTGCCAAGCAATCAAGGACTTTTCAGTTGTTCCTATTTCCCTGCTAATGAGAAGGGAGGGGACACAGCCAGGACAGGTGACCTGAACTGGCCAAAGGGGGATATTCCATGCCAATTACATGATGCTCAGCATAAAGGGGGGCTGGTGGGGGGAGGAGCAGGCAGTTCTGGGACATACAGGTTTGGGGATGGTTTGTTTTCGGGATGGCTCTGAGCTGCACGGTTTGGTGAGGCACTGCACTGTGTCTCACCAGTCTCCTGTATTTTGCTATAAAGTCCTGTTCTTGTTATTATCTCAAGCTCTCTGCTATCCCAGTAAACTCTCCTTATCCCAACCCAAGGCGTTTTGGTTCCTTGGGTTTTCTTCTCCCCCTCTTTCCCCCACTCCCCCCATCAAAGAACAAGCAGCTGCGCTGTGCTCAGCTCTTGGATGGGGTGAAACCACAACAGACACATCTAACTGTCCCAGGGCAAAGCAGAGAACTGAGGTCAAAATCTGCTTAGGGAGGTGCCACTCTAAAAGCACACACAGTGGCACGAACAGATTGCTCCCCTCAGGTTATGGAAACATATCAGTGCCTTGCACACAGAGAGACAGGGAGAAATCCCAGACATGATGGGGAGACTACAGCTATGAAGCTCTTCACCTGGGAATTCAGTGTCCTTAGTTTCCAGTGCACATGCCAAATCCTGCACATCCTTGTGTGAACTTAAACTCAGGAGTTTCCCCTTTTTCACTGCATGACAGACCAAGCAGTGGCAGAGCCTGCCCAGGGAGGCTGTGGAGTCTCCATCCCTGGGGATAGTCAGATGCGGTCCTGGGCAACCCGCCTCCAGCTCTCCCTGGTTGCCCTGGCCTGGTCAGGGCTCCCTTCCCACCTCAACCCCTCTGTGATATTGTTATGCAAATGTTTCCTTTCATTATATAACTGCCCCGGGGGGGGGGGGACACACATCCAGAGTCCTAACACACACGTGAATAATCTGCTCTTTTGTTCTCTTTGGTAACCGGGAGGCTACTCACTTGTTTTCATTTGTTGGGTCATATCTAGGAAAGGGATCGTGATCGTTGTCGTTGAAATCATAACTTGCCTTGGGATCCTGCATTTAAAAAAAAAAAACCCAAAACAAACAGAAACCCAGAATTAATTCAGACAGCTAGAAAATTAACTTTAAAATGCACAGCAAAATGGATTCTGGGGCTATTTATTTATTTGGTGTGCTTCGTGATGACAGAAATCAAGCTGGTAGCATTTGATGGACATTAACAATTCCATAAATTTTTTAAGGAGCTTTAATAATTCAGCATTAAACTACTGTATACAGACATGCCCCAGAACTAAGCAAAAAAAAAAACCAAAACCCAACCCAACCAGACCCTGCCATCATTGCTAAGTAACGCTCAGCTTCCTGTGACACAGACCAGGTTCCAAATTATGCCCAAGGCAAATACTTCAGTCTCTGTGCTGTAGGAGCTGACTTGCAGAACAGAGAGCGACCTGGAGATGAGTGTCTGCATATCAAATTTACAACTGATTCATTTACTCCATAGCATTCTAATGCCCAAACTTACGTAGTTGGCGTAGATGTCAGTGTGATTCCACTCCAGGCCATCATCCAGGACTGTGATGACAACTCCCTTGCCTGTAATCCCTTTTTGCCACACAGGAATAACATGGAGATCCAGTTTGGGCAGGGATGGAGTTATTCTTGTGTCTTGCTGGAGGACAGAAAGGATTAAAATACACCAGCGTTCTTATCCATTTATAGCACATGGACCCAAAGTCATATTTCAAAGGAGCTCTAAATCATCCCAGCCTGAACTTGTACCTTTTTCCTCAAATTTTGCAAAGATAAAACAAAAACTGGTTTCCTCGGGTACTTGTAGCACTGAGAGATTAACCCCTTTACCTGGAGGGCCCTGAAGACCCCTTATGAACAAAGAGCATCTTGTATTTAATGGAGGTGGGCAGCAGAAACCAGGGGATAGTAGGGATGCACGGATGAACCTTGGAAGTCTGAGTAAATAATCAGACCTGCTCATGTTTGTTCTTCCCAAGGATGAGAAGCCAAGACAGTGCCCCACAGTGCAGTGAGCTGCCGCTTTCTCCTTTGACATTCAAGTTAGCCAGAGCAAAATAATTAATGGATAAAGCAATTAAGGTAGTCGTTTGGTTAGGAACAACTGTGCTGAATCACAACTTTCTGTTTACTACCCTCATTACTGTTCCTGTGGTAAATCAACTGGAAGCATGAATCATCTACAGCCTTTTCTTCCACAGTGAGTTCTTTGAAGACGAGCTCCTAAATGGGTCATTTCTCCTCTCTAATATTAAATGTGCAGCGCATACATCTTATTTAGGAAACTTGCTTGCAACCCCCATAAAAACACTGGTGTAAAAAAAAAAGCATTTTATTTCTGTTTCTCCGTGCATAATCGCATTAGTTGATCGCAGGTTTTTCATTTCTTTGCTGCCAAATGAACATCACATACAGAACAAGGCTTAGAAAAAGGAAATTTTTATGGGAATGAGCTTTCTTTCATTTTATGCTCTCTCTCCTGACTTGTTTCTGTTCAGGGAATTATTTGAAGTTTCAAGATTTGTTCTCCAGAATCCCTCAAATAATAATTTTTCCTGTTGATGTGTGAAGGTACACCCAACAGAGAAAAAAAACTGTTGCCATCAAATCATAATAATCAGGTAATAATAAGTTACTTAATACAAGCCAGGGAACATATTTGGAAGGAAATATCTAGCACACATATCCATTTAAACAGGAAAAAAAATTCAACAATTTGCTGCAAACCCTTGCTGCAAACAAGGGGAAGCATCATGTTTCTGTTTATCATGTGGGAAAACTAGAGGGAAAATTTCATGCCTCCTACTGGAAACAGGCAAAGAAGGAAACAGATACTCAGCTTCAAAGAAAAGTCAAATTCTTAAAGATATCCAATTTTTTACATTGAAAAGACATCTGCAGGAATCTGGAAACACGTTACGCTATGTGGCTTATAATTTATTTTCCCCAGCTCTGGGGAACGGTTATACAAACAGTCTGCTCTCCCTAAAATGAACTGGAGAAAGGTATTTCACAGAATCACAGCATCACCAGGTTGGAAAAGCCCCTTAAGCTCATGGAGTCCAACCGTCCCTGTCCTGTGCTAAACCAGATCCCTGAGCACCTCATCTCTCCCCTGTTAAACACCCCCAGGGCTGGGGACTCAGCCCCTCCCTGGGCAGCCTGGGCCAGGCCCTGACAGCTCTGCCAGGGAAGAACTTTTCCCTCCCAGCTGAGCTGACCCTGCCCTGGGGCAGCTTGAGCCCAGTGCCCCTTGTCCCATCTCCTGGCCCCTGGCTGCAGAGACCATCGCCCACCTCTCTGCACCCTCCTGGCAGGGCAGGGGAGGTGGGGAGAAGGTCTCCCCTCAGCCTCCTCTTCTCCAGGCTCAACACCCCCAGCTCCCTCAGCCGCTCCTCAGAGGATTTGCCCTCCAGCCCCTTCCCCAGCCTGGTTGCCCTTCTCTGCACTCGCTCCAGGCCCTCCATGTCCTTCTGGCAGTGAGGGGCCCAGCACTGGGCCCAGCGCTCCAGCTGCGGCCTCCCCAGTGCTGAGTTTCCATCCCCCCCAGGCCCACGCTTGTGCTTGACTCTTCTTCTCAGTTTGTTACACCCTCCTTTAATCCCATCCCTACCCCTGTGAAAGCAGTGACACCCGGACTGCAGGTACAGCTAGATGCTTGAAAGAAACCACATCAAGCACAAGAGATCAACTGCACTTCTGAGCTGCCACAGACAAAGAGAAACTACAGAGTGCAGGACGTTCCCTTTCCGTGGCCTGGAACACGCAAGCTGCAGGGAACCCTCTCTCCTTCAACCCTAGTCCAAGGGGCTGGGGGCAGTCGCCACAGGCGTGTGCTTTTGTTTTCATCTCTGCATGACCACAGTTCTGTAAGGAAACACATGGCCAGCCTCAGAGGCGACACAGGCTTTTTAGTATGCCAGGTGGAAGTATTTCAGGCACCTCAAAGGTAGCTTCTAGCTGTGGCACCACTTTCTAATGCCAGTCCCCATCCTAAGCAGCCGTCTGAATTTGGCTTTGCACAAAGGAAACAGAAGGTTGCCTGGGAGGGTTATCCTAGAGAACTCTCATTTTTGTGTTGTGTGCTAATGAGAGGGACTCCTCATTAACTCCCTTTGGGACAATGACTCTGATAGCTCAGGGCAGCTGATAGCACAACCAAAATTCAACACCCCCCCCCAGTTACATGAGGAAACCCGCTCTCACCAGATACCACTGCTGGTTCCACATAGGATCGTTGAAGAGATTCTCTGCCGAGTCTCTCACGGTGGCACGCTTGGTTCGCTTCTTTTCATACTGCTGCTCTGCCCACGACACCTACAACGATTTGCACAAGCATGACAAGCAAGCCTCTGTAAGTCAGAGCGTTCCCAGCCTAGGGAGGGTTAGGGGTTCCCTCACACAGGGGGATTTTTGATGCCTAAAGCGGAACGAGTCATTTTTGATGCAGAGAGGAGGATCACTGGTACTGCAGTCTGGGGAAGAGGGCTCGGTGAAATCACAACGCTACAGAATCTACTCAGAGGAGATCGTTATGTACAAGTTAACAGTCAAACTGTGAGTGCCATGCGATGCAGGCTTTGACACCGAATGTGTGGTTTGGTTAGAAGGTTATCTAAGCAGCGGTGGTTACCGAAACAAGCAAACCCACAGCCTGCTTCTTTCTCCTACTTACATTTTAATCCTCATCTATTTCCCTCAGGAGCTAAAAGGAAAGGAGAAAGATTATCTCTGGCTTTAGTCTAGCAATCATAATGATGCTGTTACTCATAGCCCAGCTGGACCTTCAAATCTCCTTCCCAGTAGTGTTTTGAAATGTCATCAATTAGTAAGCTATGAATATTGGACTAACTTCATCACTGGCATAATTCCACTTAAGGCGACTGAAAGCCAGAATGCTTCAGCATGTTTTATTTAAGCATGGATACAACGAGCTGCGTGGCATTTGTGCACGGGCACAGCCATCTCTTAAGTCACTAAGGCTGCATTTTAAAAGCTTGAACACACCACTGAACCCAGTTCAATCCGAATCCTTATTTGCTGTCTCTGTCTGTACTGTGTGCTGCTTTCAGAAGCAGGAATAAAACTGTTCTTCATTGCCAGCACCTGGACAGTCACTCAGACTGAGCTGGTGTGTTTCATCTCAGTTTCCCAGCCAGCAAAGCAAACCCCAGCTCTGTACCCTGCCACGCTCCTGCTACAAGCCTCAAGCAGAGGGTGCCTTGGACACAACCTCCCCATGCAAACGCCTGAACAGATTTCGTTGTTTTTCTCTACTGGGATCTGATGGTCCTTACATCCATCGCCATATACGAAATGATAACAAGGGTGACTCAGAAATTACAGTAATAAAAAAGTGCTGATTTGATTAAAATACGACTTCCTAGTGAGAGCCTAATGAAAATTCACCACAAGAACATACACCCTGAAGAACGGCAGCTACACCAGGCAGGCACAAACGCTGGAAGCTCTCCTCTACGATTTCCTGCGCTACGTGTTTGGTGCCAACCCCCCCTACAAACCACAGTTAGTCACAGAAGATGAATATACTCATGGAAGTGTTTTAAACCACCCTATTGAGACCCAGAGTCACACATACTCATGCACAGCTCCCCTCCCTGCCCGCAGCAAAGTGCGGCCTCCTCATCACCCAGCAGTAATTAACAAGGGACAACTTCCACCCTCGCTATTTATTATTTCAGTGTGGACAAGCTGCATGGAGGGGAATGAGCTGAAACCACCGAGCACGTCTGTCAGACAAACAAGCCAGATGCCTGTCACTCGGTGGCTGGGTGACAGGCCACCCACCCACGGCAAAGGCTGAAGGCCCCGTGCCAGCTCCCCAGTTGCTGACACACAGAACGCAGCAAGAGCTCTTCAGATGCAGGCCTCCTGCAAGAAAGCAGGTTCAGAAACCAGCACAAAGGCTGGAGGAATTTAGGGAACCCAACAATCACACCCCTGCGGTACATCCCTGGCCTTTATCTGGGTTTACAACAAGCACCAGGACATCTATAGGCAGCTGAGAAATATTCAGGTCAGAGCCCAGTGTTGTCCCGGCTTTCACACTTAACACACCGTGAAATTCATGAAGGCTTTACACAAAGAGAAGCAGGGGGTTCCCTTCTCTCTCCCTCTGTAAAGATCGGATTTAAATCTTTCTAAATAGGCTGCTGCTGCACAAGAGGAGCTCTTGGGAGCAAAGGTCCATGTCTAACTGCACAGCATCGCATGATCGCTTTGTGTTTATATACTTACATAATGACATAATTACATCCCATTCACTCACCCAGTCAATTTGCATACTAGATGGTAAATAAAAGGGAAATTGGAGTAAAATTAGCAAATCACCTGCAGGACTTGGAAGCTGTGCTTTTGGATCTAAGTGTGTAAGTCTACATCAACACGTGTGACACGAGTGTTCCCATTCTGGCTACAGCATCAGAATTGGGGATATTAAAAAATGGTCACGCTCCCCTGTTGCAAGTGATGAATTTGATGGAGTTCAGTCCAAAAAAGGAAGGAACTGCAACCAAGACCAGTCCCAAACATTTTACTATGGTGGTGTTGAACCATACAGGTACGGGTATGAATTAGAGCACTAAGTCATGGCTGTGGTTTTGAACATCCCTGTTTTAGAATGATATCACCTGGAAGAAGCCAACATTCACAAGGAGACAGATCTGAGTGTGCAGTTTTGAAGCAGAACAGGCAAAACAAATGCCCCACGTCTCACCCCCTCCTTTAATTCTTCTGCCTGTGCCCAGAATACTTGCTCCTAGGTGACAGCTCCACCGAAAACCTCCAGATAACCAGTTACTTCTTCTCAGAGGAGTAACTCCTCACCCGTTAAATTGCTGGTTTTCACAACTAGGTTACTTTGTGCCTTGGACTGCTTGTATTTTTCCAGCGCTCGCTGCAGCCGTGCTGATTTGAAATTCAAATTTCATTGTTCTGAATTTTGCCAGAAATTGGTTTGTTTGGTTGTTGTGTTTTTTTTTTTAAGAGGGGCTGACAGAATTCAGGTCTGCTCCTTAAATTCCCTGACCCTTCTCTACCCCCCCCCCCCCATTTTCTCAGTGTGTTTACAGGCATGCCTCTCTCATGAATAAAGCTGAATAAACAGGGAGCCTGCTTCATCAGTGCCCTGCACCTCAGATCCCTGGCTCTCCAGTGTGCCCGCTCCCCAGTTGCTGCAGGATCCCAGTGTACCCAAAGACTGCCACCAGACAGCGTGTGATGGATCCTTTGAGAAGGGTTGGGGTTTTTTTTTTAGCACAGAAGACAATCCAGCATCACCTCAGCCTTTCACCCTCCTCCCCCCGCTTATTCATTTTTAAATATTCATTCCCTTTAAATCAAACCTAACTCCCACATTAATTGCACAGATGTGGCCTGACTGGACCAACTGCACCTCTGGTTCTTTGAACTGAGCCCTGTGTATCCTCAGTCGTATTTTCATCAGCGACAGCGCTGGCATCTGAAATCCCAAGCCTCTGCAACGCTGCCTATCTTAAGTCTTAATTTGGAAAGCGCTTGCAAAAAATATGGTGTGAGAAGGTCAGATCCTGCCTGCTAATGACAGAATAATAAAGTATTATTCAGCACGGGTATGGATGGCTGGATATATTAGACTTGCAAAGCAAGGAGAGCCTGCCTGTGACCTCATTAGGAAGCTGGCAATGAGGAGGCAGAATAAACAGAGAGCATGAAAAAGCACCGATGCAACACTCACCCGCTCATCATCGGAAAGTCTTTTAGTGATGTGAATGGCACTCCTCCGAGACCGCCTGGGGTGGCTTTTGTGCCTGAACAGGTAGTGGTTTTTGAGCGATCCGATCTGTAAGACAGAGGCGTGCTTGAACTACGGAGAGGTATTTCCCCACAAGCATCAACAGTCACCGCCTGGTTCTGCTCAAACGATGGGAGGGGAAGAGCAACAAACGACCCTTGGGGTATTTTAACCCGAACGGAGGAACGCTCCTCAAAGAGGCGCAGCCAGAAGAACCCTGGGGAGGAAGTAAGCCAGGGAAGCAGCGGTATCCCTACTACAGTGTGCAGCCCTGTTGCACCCCGTAGTAGTGACCAGCACACACTTGATGGCCGGCAAAGGATGGGCTGTACGTGCAGCCACACGCAAGTTCCACCTGCTCTGGACACTCACTGCAGCTTTGGAGGAGCGACTTGGTGGGGGGGGGGGGGGGGGGGGGGGCGGGTTGCACCGGCATCCCCTGGGCTGGAGCTGGCACCGGGGCAGCAGCTGGACCCCTCCCCAAACGCTGGCTGCACCCCATCGGCTTTAAACACCCCTCTTCCCAAAGCAGGGTGGGGAGTGGGGGGGGACACAGGTTGAGCGGAAGGCTGACAGCTCCAACCGTACTCAGGGCAGTGGAATCACACCCGGCTTTGAGCCTGGGGAACGTGACGGTGCCCGGGGCATGGGGGCCGGTGTGTGAACCCAGGCAGGGGCCGCCCGCATCACCGGACCCACCCGCGGCGAGGGCTGCGGGGCGGCTGGGAGGAGCGGGGTCCCCCGGCGCTGCCAGACGCGCCGCCTGGCACAGGACCCCTCGTCTGGAGGTGGGACGAGGCTGTTACCTAAAGGCGGTTACTCATCCCTGACAACGCTGACGTCACGGCATCCCAAAAAAAGCGCCGGGAGGGCCTGCTGGAGAGAAGCCCCGCGATGGTGATGGAGCCTCGGGGGCGGGGTGGCGGCGGGCCAGGTCGGGGGCGGTGCGGGGCCGGAGCCAGGGCTGCCCGCGCTCTCCTGCCGCCCGCTCCCCTCGGGCAGAGCCGCAGCGCCCTGTCCGCTCCCCTCCGGCTGAGCGGGGTGCCCTGCCCGGCCTTCCCCGCTCCCCTCCGTCCCAGCCGTCCCCGGCCGGGCGTCACGGCCGCGGGGCTCCCTGCCAGGTGTGGACCCGACCCGGGGGGTGTCGGAGGGACAGGGCGCTTCAAACTCCCCGGAGCCCCGCGGGGTAGCGGTCTGGGGGGCTGTGGAGGGGGGCGCCGGCCACAAGTTTCTGGGCAGCCCAGAGGAGGGGATGGAGGGATGCAGGGAGGGATGGAGGGATGCAAGGAAAGCAGACCCGGCGCGGGGCATCTCGCCCGCGCTTCTCTGCCCGCCGGTCCGTGTGTGTGTGTCCCCCACACCCCTCTCCCGGCCGTACCTGCCCCACGAGGTCGTAGTCCAGCTCCTCCGCGATGGCTTTGGCGGCGTCGGGTCCGGCCGGGATCTCCGCCGCCCACTCGTTGAGGAACTGGCGCTCGGCGCTGCCGCCGCGGGCCAGGCAGCAGGCGGCCAGCAGCAGCGCCAGGGCCGCGCTCCGGCCGGCCCAGAGCCGACCGTCCATGGCCGCGGGGCTCCGGCAGCGGCGGCGAGGCGGCGGGCTGCGGCGGGGCGCCGCGTTGCTAGGCGAGCGCAAGGGGAGCGGGCGGGGAGGCGGCCCGGCGCGGGTCCCTGCCTTGCCTTGCCCTGCCTTGCCTTGCCTTGCTTTGCCTTGCCCTGCCTTGCCTTGCCTTGCCTTGCCTTGCCTTGCCTTGCCCTGCCTTGCCTTGCCCTGCCTTGCCTGCCGGCGCGGCTGCCCGGGGCTGCGCGGCGCCCAGACCCTCCGGAGCCGGAATGGAAATGAGTGTTTACACGTCAAAACGACGACAGCCATCCTGACGTCAAGTGTACCTGGCCCCCGAACCGGGGGGGGGGGGGGGGGGGGGGCGGGGGGGGCGATTGGGGGTGGGAGGTGTGTGTGGGGGGTGGTAATTCCCCGGGGGAGGGGGCGCGGAAACGAGCGGGAGGGGCGCGGGGCGGGGGGAGCAGCTCGGCTGGCACCGGGCGGCACCCGCGGGACGGGGGCGGCCGGTACCCGGCGGCGGCAACTTGGCGGACTTATCGCCCCCCCACCCCAATCCCCCATCCCCCTCCGGACTCCCCCCCCCCCCAGCACACACCCCCCCTTGGGGCGATGGAGGCGGAGGGGGTGAGGGGGAGCGGGGGGTCTCGGTGCCCGCGGGCGGGGGCAGAGAGCGCACGGCTGCGCGGGGCTCGGCTTTGTGCTGCGCTGCGATCGGCGCCCTTGTTACAGACGCTCGCAGGGATTCACCCCCCAGCCGAAGGTGAGGCAGCACCCCGGACCTCGCCCTGTCCCCCCACAGACCCCTCGGAGGCGGGGGAGGGATGGGGAGATTGAGGGGGGGTGGGGGGGTGGTGTTATCCCCGGCCCCGCGCTGGCGCTGGAAGGGAGGGAGGAGGGAGGGAGGGGAGCATCCCTCGCATCCCAGCCGCGGTGCGAGGGGAGGGCTGGCCGAGCCAAACGGGTTGTTTTTCAATTAAATTAAAACCCCGGGACCTCGTGCGCCGTGGTGCATCCTCAACGCGCCCCGTCGCCGGCAGTTCCAAGCCGCCGTGGGTATGCTGCATCCATCGGCACCGCGGCTGGGTCCCATTATGTAACAAGCATCTTCCTCCCCAAGTGCGGTGCCGACTCGTTGTAAATTAATTTTAAATTATCTCTTTTTTTTTTTTTTTTCTTCCCCTTTCCCCTCCCTCCTTTAACCCTCACCCGGCGGGCCACACGTTGCATTTTCCCCAGCAAATGCTGCAGTTTGTTAAGTACTCGTTTACCTCCCTATTTTCATTTCGCAGCTGCATTTCCCGGGCTCCTTCTGTTTTATTTACTACCGGATTCATTGTCTCTCTGTGTCAGAAAACGCCTCTAAAAATTGCCTAGCGTTTCCTAAATCCCCTGAACGTTTTGGCAGCTTCGGTTTGCAGGTAAAAAGTCTGTTTCATCGCCCCATTCCTCCAGCTTTTAAACTGGAAAAGTCAGTAAGTTGCTTTTAAGTGTGAGAACTGCGATTTAATACTCGTTTCCTCACTCGGTTCACTGCAGAGTGACAGGTCCACCAGCCCTACTCTTTGGTTGGCTACTAAAACAGGGCACTAATGGAAAATATAAATACAGGACAGTGAGGAGAGGGGAAATACTGTGAAAGGACAGTGTTTTGTTATCCAGAATCTCAGCCTCAGGCATCCTGGAGTAGGGATGGGCACGGTGCTGAGAGCCTGTAGGGATGGGGGGATACTGAAGCAACGAGCCCTGAGCCCTGGTGGTGTCAAGGAGCCCCAAATACCAGGAATCTGAATGGATCAAGGGAGGGGGGAAGGCAATGAGGAAGTAGTAAGTGTAGCAGGAACACCGATAGGGTATCGATACACACTGATATCGGATCGAACACCAGTAAAACGTCAGCACAGCCCCATCACCTGCCCTCCCCGCAGCCTGGGATAGTGGCAGGGTGCAGTTTGTCAGAGTCAAGCCAGCGAGGAGGACATGTGTTCTCTGTTTGCTTTGATTTACGGTGCTCGCAGCATGACTTTCTCAGGATTCACTGCCAAAAACGTTATTTTCTTCACTTCCCTGGACAGATGCCTTGGAGATCCCTCTCTCCCCTTTTTAGCTACGTGGATCTGAGGCTTTCTGTACATGTGGCTGTCTCACTGGGCGATTTCTGGGTCCACACGGGCTTTTCCTGTGTCACCTATCTACTCAAGGCACAGAGGGCTTCTTACCCTTCTCTCCTCATCACCAAGACTGCAGCTTGGCTTGAGATTCACATTTTGCAGTAAGCAGCCCTGCAGAAGCGTTACCTGCACACAGAAAGGAAACGGGAGCCCTGTGTACCTGCAACAGCTGTTTGTATTTCCAGGTCTTGTGCAGTGGTTGGAACATCTGCACCCCAAAGACTGTTCTGGAAAACCTCTGCACTCTTTTCATCGAATCATAGAGTGCAGTGGAAGAACCCCAGGGTGGTGGGGTGAGCAGGGCCCTCAGACTCCCCAGTGACCCCACGAGAGGCATCCCCCTCAGTCCCAAGGTGCCCCAAGCCCCATCCAACCCTGCCTTGAGCCCTGCCAGGGATCCCAGGGCAGCCCCAGGTTCTCTGGGCACCCTGTGCCAGGGCCTCCCCCCTCTCCAGAAGGGTTTCTGCTTCCCAATATCTCATCTAAATCTATCCTCTCTCAGTTAAAAGACATCATTCCTTGTCCTGTCACCACAGCCCCTCATAAGGTGCCCTCTCCAGCCTGTCCAGGCCTCATTGGATGACATCCTTTCCCTGCATCATGTCAGCCCACCCACAGCTCAGTGTCTTTGGCAAGCTGGTTGAGGGTGCGCTCGATCCCAGCAGATGTCAAACACCACCAAACCCTGGTGTTAACCAGTACCCAGCCCTGAGCAGCACCAGTCCTCACTGGTCCCCACTTGCACTTTGAGCCATTGACCACAGCTCTTTCAGAGAGATCCTCCAGCCAATTCCTCACCCACCCACTGGTCCATCCATCAAATCCATGTCTCTCCAGTTAACAGACAAGGATTTCATTCAGGACAGCGTCAGATACTTTGCACAAGTCCAGGCAGATGATGTTTGTCAGTCTTCCCTTATCCACCAGAGCTGTGGCTCCATCGTAGAAGGCCATCAGGTTTGTCAGGCACCATTTGCCCTTGGTGAAGCCACGGTGGCTGTCACCAGTCACCTCCTCATTTTCCATGTGCCTGAGCACAGTTTCCAGGAGGATCTGCACTGTGAGACTGACCAGCCTGTAGTTACCTTCTCCTTAAAAACAGAGGTTGTTTTTCCCTTTGGCTAATCAGTGAGGTCTTTTCTGGATTATTTATTCATCCACGTGTGTTTATGTATTGGGATATCCTTCTGTTGGGGACTTGAGTTGGGTGGGCTGTGTGTGGAGTCCTGTGCTACACAAGGTTGGTTTTCCCATCCATTAGTGAAGGATGCTGTCCAACCCTCTGCATTCCTACCTAATAATAGCACAATAAAAGGGAACAGCTTGCTCAGGAGCATCAGGTGGAGCCAAAGATAATTGTTTCATGCTCCATAAACAATTTAGGTTTGTTTTTTATCAGCAAAAGATTTATTTAGCCCCTGGTGTGCCCAAGGGTGTTCTGCCTGAGTGTGCAATCAGAAACCAACACAGGGCCCATTATAAAATACTATTTCTAGTGCATAACTTCAGTTTAACAGGGTATTAGAGATGGATGTGCTTCTAGGGGAATCTTCATTGTAGTAACAACCTCTTTGCATCTGGTGGGGAACTGTTTAAAAAGCAGCTCCTGAGGTAGCTGAGACATTTCCCAGGGTGAAGTGTCAGGCTGAACAGCCCCAGCTCCCTCAGTCTTTCCTCCCAGGGGAGATGCTCCAGGCCCTTCATCCCCTTCGCAGCCTCCTCTGGACTCTCTCCAGGAGATCCCTGGCTGTTGGATCCCAGGGAGCCCAGCACTGGACACAACACTCCAGGTGGGGCCTGAGCAGGGCAGAGCAGAGGGGGAGGATCCCCTCCTGTCACCTGCTGCCCACACTCCTCCTGCTGCCCCCAGGATCCCATTGTCTCTCTCAGCCCCAGGGCACACTGCTGGCTCATGGCCACCCTGTCACCCACCAGCACCCCCAGGTCCTTCTCCCCAGAGCTCCTCTCCAGCAGGTCACCCCCAGCCTGTCCTGATTCCAGCAGTTATTCCTTCCCAGGTGCCAGACTCTCCACTTGCTGTTGTTGAACCTCATCTGGTTTCTCTCTGCCCAGCTCTCCAGCCTGTCCAGGTCTCACTCATACCTTACTCAGCCGCTGGGAGCCGAATGCCTCTGCAAGATAAAACTTGGGGTTGTGAAGTATAAAAGCAACCAGCTAGGTGGGTGTCAGTATTACCCCACAGGCTCTGTTTGAAGGGTCTAATTTGAGACAGGTAGCGCCCTTCAAACGGGAGTCCAGTTTATACTTTGCTTTAACTTGCTAAGTCAGAGCGCCGTGGTGTAAAATGGGAGTAGCTGGCAGCACAGTTTGAAGGCTGAAGTGGATGTGGTAGCCGCTGTTCTTTAATTCTTTAAATGCTGCAAGGGGCTGTGCTGCTGCTTGTGTTTAATTTGGCTGCGGACCAAAGGAGCCTCTTGGAACCTGCTCCTTTTCGGTAGCGGGATCTCTTCTCCTGCAGGAGCCAGCACTCCGACTCACTGAAGGGTAGCATAAAAGGATGCCATATGTGTAGGCAGGCAGAGGAACAGGGGAAACACCTGTTTTCTCCCTCAATTACAGCCCGCTGACTAGCGGGGCATGTTTATTTTGGGGGCATTACATTTGCTTGGGTAATAGCGCGTGAGACATTCTCAGTTTCACGGCGGACGAGCAGGGAGAGCAGCTATAATCGCCTCCCTACAAATGAAAGGCAAACATGCCCTCCCAGCTCCACGCTGGGTTAAAGGGAGGGGAGGGGGGGGGGTCTAATGACACCCCACATCCCCTGCTAGCCGCAGGAAGCAGTTGGTGAACAGCCATCCCTTCGTGGCAACCCGGCTAATTCTGTTTACTCGACAGCCCGGACTAATCCGGGCGAAAAGCCTGGGAAAAACGTGTTGTTGGGACTGTGGGAGAGGCAGAAAAGCCCCCGGAAAAACAGCAGCCGGGTCATTATTTGGAAGAGACAAAGTCCCCCCTCTAAGTATTTTACTGCGGGCAATAGGAGGAGGCACGGTGGCAAGTTCACATCCTGCCGGCTCGCAATCCAGATAACACAGGTGATCAAGGAAAGGAAATGTTTTAGGGCAGAACCAGAATCACAGAATCACCGGGATGGAAAAGGCCTTTGAAGATCATCGAGTCCAACCATTCCCATCCTGAGCTAAACCAGATCCCTGAGCCCCTCATCTGCCCTTTTTCTGATCACAGCCAGGGAAGGTGACTCAACCACCTCCCTGGGCAAAGGCCATCTGTGAACCCCAACATTTTCAAACCCTTAGGGCTGTACTTTTATTAACATCTTACTTAAAGGGCTTCATTGTCCTGGCTTCACTCTTCCACAGATCCCCAAGCAAGGGCTGATGGACCCCCTAAATCACCAGTGAGTTTTAATAACAGCACCTGTAATACTGTTATATTAAAACAGGGCTGATGGAAACACTGCTGAGAATTCAGAATTGCTGTTTTCCTTACACGTTCCATTTAAAGGGGGTGGTTTTGTAGAAGTCTTTTTTAGAAGACTAAGCACATTGATTAATTGTTTTTAAATGGCTCTTATGCCATGTTCCTCCTCTTCTTGCACCATTTCAAGTGTGACAGGAAAGAGAAAAGACCAGGAAGGACAGACAGCATGAATACATGAGAGGAGAGCAAAAATACACAGGTAAACAAACTAAACCCCACTCAGAGCTATATAAAAGGCTGTACAAAAAAGTTGCCCCTTCCTTCTCTCTTTCTTATTTTTTTTTTGGAGCTTATGAGTGAGCAATAAACAAACAAAAAAAAGTGACAGGTTTAGGTTAAAATTTCAGGAAGGTTTTCTTGTGTGGGGAAAGGGTGGTCTCGCTGAAGAAGTGGGTGAGAAACTGAATTACAAGTGCTGCCTGCCAAAGCCAGTGCTGGTCCCATGAGGTATGGAAATATGGGAGGAGCATCACAGAGCAGAATAGGATTGATGATGACCCAAAGCTGGGAGGGGTGGCTGACACACAGGACACTGTGCTGCCATCCAGAGAGACCTGGACAGGCTGGAGAGCTGGGCAGGGAGAAACCAGATGAGGTTCAACAAAAGCAAGTGGAGAGTCTGGCACTTGGGAAGGAATTACTGCTGGAATCAGGACAGGCTGGGGGTGACCTGCTGGAGAGGAGCTCTGTGGAGAAGGACCTGGGGGTGCTGGTGGGTGACAGGGTGGCCATGAGCCAGCAGTGTGCCCTGGGGCTGAGAGAGACAATGGGATCCTGGGGGCATCAGGAGGAGTGTGGGCAGCAGGTGACAGGAGGGGATCCTCCCCTTCTGCTCTGCCCTGCTCAGGCCCCACCTGGAGTGGTGTGTCCAGTGCTGGGCTCCCTGGGATCCAACAGCCAGGGATCTCCTGGAGAGAGTCCAGAGGAGGCTGCGAAGGGGATGAAGGGCCTGGAGCATCTCCCCTGGGAGGAAAGGCTGAGGGAGCTGGGGCTGTTCAGCCTGGAGAGGAGAAGCCTGAGAGGGGATCTGATCAATGGGGATCAAGAGCTGAAGGGTGGGACCCAGGGGCCATGGGCAGCCTCTGCTCAGTGTCTGTGGGGACAGGACAAGGGGCGATGGGCTCAAGTTGGAGCCCAGGGAGTTCCCCCCAATGTGGGGAAGAACTTCTTGGCGGTGAGGGTGAGGGAGCCCTGGGACAGGCTGCCCAGGGGGTGTGGAGTCTCCTTCTCTGGAGAGATTTGGGGCGTCTGTGCATCCTGCACCCCCTGCTTTTGGCTGCTTTCAAGGGCTGCCTGTGTCCTCCAGTGGCAATTTATATCCAGCGATTAGAATCCAGTGGGAAAGGTGCACATGTTTGAGCTGCTGGGAAAGAGCTTTTCAGTATCCCTTGAGCTGAGATTCAGTGACGATAAAGCAGAGGCATGTCAAAGGAAATCACTCTCCCCAGCCCTAGCTGCTGTTTGAGAACACATCCATCCCTTCTGAACGTGCACATCGTGCTGTTAGCAGGCAGTGTTTTTTCCAGTGCTTAGCCATGTGCTAGGCAAAGCAAATACAGTATTTTAGGGGCAGGGTATGTGTTTGAGAAGGTGCTTTAAAGGTGCAGTAGTCAAATCAGAGGATTTCCACAGGATGCACCCCCTCCATCTAACAGTGCTGATTGATAACTGGTCTGTCTGTACGTCCGTGCTGCGCTGGGCTGTGCTGACAGCTCACTGCAGATCCCAGAAGGGAAACACCAAGTGACTTATCTCTTGTCTCACATACATGCTGAGTTCACTGAAGATGCCCAGGTCTGGCTGTGCTCGCCTCTTGCATCTGCTGCACTGATGAGCTCTTTCCCCAGAGGATTCGTGGTGGGGTTTTCAAAAAGCTGTCTGCACCTCAGGAAAAGAAATTCCAAAATACCCAAACCAGGATGTCCCCCTACATGAAAAGTACAGAGTTATTAAATACCTTCCCAGGTGTGGTGGGCTGAGCTTGGCTGGCTCACAGGCACCCACCCAGCCACTTTCTCACTCACCCTCCTCAACAGGGTAGGGGGGAGAAATGAGCTGGGATGGGTTGTGGGTCAAGGCAAAGACAAGGAGATCACCTGCCAGTTACTATGGCAGACAAAATAGATGTGACTTGGGGAAAAATTGATTTAATTAATGTAATTGTATTAGAAATCATGTATTTCCTGTTAAAAATACAGCAGGATGGTGAGAGGCAAAGTAAAACGTCTCCTCTCTCCTCCATGGGCTTGGAGCCATGGCTCTGTGGTTGAGGGTCCCATCCCATCCCATCCCATCCCATCCCATCCCATCCCATCCCATCCCATCCCAACCCTGCTGACCTCAGGGAGACCTCAGGCTCTTACCACTCTGCTGGGGCCTGCCCTGAGGCTGCTGTACCTTCAGCATCACTGGAGACCCATGGTTAAGACAGGGACCCAGACCACCTCTGAGGATGCCATGGATGAGATGGCAACCCAACCCCCAACTAAAATAATCAGCCCAGTACCCACAGGTCCCACTTCCTCATGTCCTTCCCTGGTCCTGCAGGACCCAGGATAGCACCTGGGTCTTCCTGTCCTTCTGGTTAGGAGCAGGGAAGGTCTGATCAGGAGTTTGAGATAAGGACAGTGATTGAGAGAGGGAATGGCCAAAGGTTGGACTGGACATCTCCAGAGAGTGCAGGAATTATCAGGCATCTTTTGTTGTAACATTGTGAGGGCTGAAGTGGTCGAGTTCTATCCTCTATGTACATGTCCATCTTCATCGCTGTTTTGGTGATATTTCTTTAATTTTGAGTGCTGTATTGTGGGCAGAGGCGCCCATGCAGGAGCTAGGTCTGGGTCAGGAACGGTGCCCCGTGGAGAGGACCCACACCAGGGTGGGTTCCCCCTGAGGGACTGCAGCCCAGGGAAGGGACCCAGCTACAGCAGGAGAAAAGTGTGAGGAGGAAGGTGTGCCAGAGAGCACGTTATGACTTTACCACAATCCCTGTGCCTCTGCCCCCCACTCCACTCAGGTGGGAGAGGTAGAGCCGTCAAGAATGAAGGAGCAAGGCAGAGCCCAGGATGAAGGGGGGCAAGAAGTGTTGCTAGCATTCATCTTTGCTTTAACCCATTCTCCACTGACAGCTGGCAATGAGTTAAGTGAGTTTTCACCAAGTGATGTCCTGTTTGCCCATGATGGCAACGGCCAAGTCACACCCCTGTCATTTTATCACCCTGTGAGCTTGTCCATCTCATTTCTCCCCTTGCCCTGTCGAGGAGAAGCAAGAGAGCAGCGGGGTTGGTGCCCAGCAGCCAGACAAGGTCAACCCATCCTTTCTGGTGCCTGCGATGGGTGGAAGCCACTTTCCTCATAGTGACCTGCCTGGTGTCTGCATCTGTGGCTGAAGCAGTGCTGGGAACACACCAGCTACTGCTGATCAGTGCTGGCACAGTGTCCAGGCTTTCTCTGCCTGCCCCAAAGCAAGGAGAAGGCTGAGGAGGAGGCTGAGGGGAGGCCTTATCACCACCTACAGCTACCTGAAGGGAGGTTGTAGAGAGGTGGGCGATGGTCTCTGCAGCCAGGGGACAGGAGATGGGACAAGGGGCAATGGGCTCAAGCTGCCCCAGGGCAGGGTCAGCTCAGCTGGGAGGGAAAAGTTCTTCCCTGGCAGAGCTGTCAGGGCCTGGCCCAGGCTGCCCAGGGAGGGGCTGAGTCCCCAGCCCTGGGGGTGTTTAACAGGGGGGAGATGAGGTGCTCAGGGATCTGGTTTAGCACAGGATGGGAAGGGTTGGATTTGATGATCTTCAAAGGTCTTTTCCAACCTTGTGATTCTGTGAGAATGGGGGTGGAATGGAGGTCAGGAGGGGACATGGAGATACTCCAGCTGACCAGAGGGATGTCCCACGCAATGTCACATCACGCTTGGCGATAAAAGCTCAGGGAAAGGAGGAGGAAGGGGGGACATTGATGATTACAGCATTTGTGTTTGCAAGTAGCCATTAACTGAGCTGAGGCTCCGCTTCCCAGGAAGCAGCTGGACATCTGCCTGCCGATGGGAAGTAGTGAATGGATCCTTTATTTCACTTTGCTTGCGTGTGCAGGTTTTGCTTTCTCTATTAAACTCCATTATCTCAGCCCACACGTCCTTTTGCCTTCCTTCCATTCATTTTTCCTCCCTATCCCCAGGAAAGGGGATTGGAGTGGAAGGTAGGGAGGATCCTTGGCTGCTACAATAGGCCATAAACATACATAAATGGCCACAGAGGCATTGTGTGTGTTGAGATTCCAGACTTTCAGCATTTGCAGTTAGAGATGAAGAAGCCAAGAAGACATAGGAGACCCTTTCTGCATTGTTACCATCTCATCACTGCGTGGTGGTGCAGGAGAGACCTGATCCCTGCAAGCAGCACAGGAGCTATTGTCCTCCAAGGACCCAGGACCTGGGGCTGGCGGGTCATGGATGGGGATGCTTCTTTCTTTAAATGACTGGGAATGCTACCCCTGGGCACACACACAGGGTAACTGAGCTGAGGGTGTAACTACTAAAGGCCACAAGGTGACTGACAGTTACCTAAAGCGCTGTGTCCTTCAAAAGTTATAAAAATACCAGCCTCAGATGTCACTGGGTGATTTCTTCTCAGCTGGTGTTGTTAGGTGGTTGAGTCACCTTCCCTGGATGTGTTTAAAAAAATCAGGTGGTCAGGGATGTGGTTTAGCACAGGACAGGAATGGTTGGACTTGATGATCTTAAAGGGCTTTTCCAGCCCAGTAATTCAGTGCTTGGGGGAAGCCAGGAAAGGAGGAGGAGGGCATGTGCCTTAAAAGCGATCTTCCCATCATCACTTTGTCATGCAAGACATGGAAATTCCTTGCTCCAGCCAGCAAAAGGTGTGTTGTGATTCCTCCTGGCACCACTGCTGGGTCCAGGGGGAATCCAATGTCCAGCTGCTCCTCTAAGACAGCTCAGGCAGAGCACTGTGACTTGGGATTGGAGAGGCAGGAGAGAGGGACCACGCCAGGCAAAGGAGGAAAGTGAGGAAAACCCGGCTCCCAACCAGCTCAACTCAATTCCAGTGACAGCTGAAGACATTAAGCATCTTCCAGGTCGACGGTGCCCAGCCCCAGGCAACAATGTGCTTTCTGGGGAGCACACTCCATTGAGTATCATTAGAGAGGAGACATAAAAGGTCAGCAAAATCAGAGCCAATGCCTTTGAAACTTCAGGCTGATTGTCTCTAATAAACATTGCAGTTGTTGTGCACAGCCGTGGGGTGGGGTGTTGTTTGTCATCAGAATAGCCCAGGCCAGAAGGAATGATACTGTAATAATGGAATCCCAGCCTGGTCTGGGTTGGAAGGGACCCAAGGGTCCCAGAGCTCCAACCCCCTGCCACAGGCAGGGACACCAACCTCCAGGCCTGGAGCTACACAAGGTTGCCCAGGGCCCCAGCCAACCTGGCCTGGAACACCCCCAGGGACGGGGCACCCACCCCCTCTCTGGGCAGCCCCTTCCAGCCCCTCACCACTCTCTCTGCAAAGAACTTCCCCCCAGGCTCTCCTCTCCCCCTTCCCTCCTCCAGCTTCACTCCAGCCCCTTGTCCTGCCAGTCTCTGCCCTTTAACAAGCCCATTCCCCTCCTGTTCCTGGGGTCCCTTCAGGGACGGGGAGGCTGCAGTGAGGTCCCCCCACAGCCTTCTCTTCTCCAGGCTGACCCAGCCCAGCTCCCTCAGCCTCTCTGCGTAGGGGAGCTGCTCCAGTAATGTTGCTGGGAAGTTGTGTGGAACCATATACAGAGAAACACTTGGTTTGTCCTCAAAAAATTATATAATGTTTAATAAACCCTCTTCTCTGAAACGTGCTGTTACAGACACTGGGCTTTCCTAAGCTGCTTCCCATCAACCCACCTTCCTTGTCTTCCATCTTTTGCTGTGCATGGCACATTGCAACAGGACTCCATGTAAAGATTGATTTAATTAAATCAAAGACAAAGCCTTTTTCAGACAGAAACCAAGCCCCCCCCACAGATCAGACACTGGAGTTTGTATTTTACTATTTGAATCTTCCTAGGTAATAACAATTCCATCTAAAATTAGTACCAGCAATGTGTCTAGATTGAGTTATCCCAAATAATTTTGCTGGGTGGGTTGTTGTGGGGTTGTGTTTATTGGTTTGTTTTTTTTTTTGGGGGGGGGGGGGTTGCAACAGTAAGAGAATTATTTGCAGGTTTCTCTGTACTTTTATATAACCATCATGAAATCCTGTTGCTAAGCAGAAAGCAAAATCAATATAGAAGGCAAACCACACCAGCTCATCCCTGAATCGCTGTAGACATTTCACTTTCCTGAAACCTCATCTCCTTTAGTGCTTTTCTGCCATAAAAAATCTGACACGACTTTGTCACTGTTATTTTGTATTTCTCCACGTTTCTGGAACATCCACACTAAAAGTTCTGCTCTTAAAAGATGCCATCTGGATGAAACTGCTCATCCAGCCTCCCCTGTTAAACAACCACCTCTGAGTAATGAGGATGGATTTTAAGTAGGGATTCCTTCCACTAATCTGCCAGTATCCGTACTGTCCGACTTTCAGGCATAGGAGGAGCTGGGGGTGTTGGGTGACTGTGACTGACCACGAGCCAGCAGTGTGCCCGGGGGGCCAGGAAGGCCAAGGGCATCCTGGCTTGTGCCAGGCCCAGCGTGGCCAGCAGGTCTGGGGAGGGGATTGTGCCCCTGGGCTGGGCACTGGGGAGGCCGCAGCTGGAGTGCTGGGCCCAGTGCTGGGCCCCTCACTGCCAGAAGGACATGGAGGGCCTGGAGCGAGTGCAGAGAAGGGCAACCAGGCTGGGGAAGGGGCTGGAGGGCAAATCCTCTGAGCAGCGGCTGAGGGAGCTGGGGGTGTTGAGCCTGGAGAAGAGGAGGCTGAGGGGAGACCTTCTCCCCACCTGCCCTGCCCTGCCAGGAGGGTGCAGAGAGGTGGGTGATGGTCTCTGCAGCCAGGGGCCAGGAGATGGGACAAGGGGCAATGGGCTCAAGCTGCCCCAGGGCAGGGTCAGCTCAGCTGGGAGGGAAAAGTTCTTCCCTGGCAGAGCTGTCAGGGCCTGGCCCAGGCTGCCCAGGGAGGGGCTGAGTCCCCAGCCCTGGGGGTGTTTAACAGGGGGGAGATGAGGTGCTCAGGGATCTGGTTTAGCCCAGGACAGGGATGGTTGGACTCCAGGAGCTTAAAGGGCTTTTCCAGCCTTGTGATGCTGGTATCCTGTGATTCTGTGATTCTGTCTGGCTTTCTCTTCCAGGCTTTCTGAAAGACTGTATTGTAAAAAAAAAATTCCAAAAATCCCTGTGTTGGCTGTTGCACGAACCACTCTGCATGTAGAGGAAAAAAAAATCTCCTTTTACTTGTGTATCACTTCACTCTGTGTGGGGGAAAGGACTCAGCAAGCAATCAACCTCCTGCCTCGTGGCTGCCAGAGACCAAGAGGACTCGTGATGCCCTGTGCGTGCCTGGGAGGGGTTGTGCAGAGAGGGGCTCTATCCTTGTGGTTCCTCCTTTCTTCTCACAGCAGGGCTGGCAGAACTGCCCTGGTCATGCCAACTCAGCACACACATCATCAGGGACCCCTGGTAGCTTCAGTGGCTGTTTGATTACTGGGGAGGTGCCTGAAGATAGGAGGAAACCCATAAATCATACCTGCATGGCCAACAGTGTGACCAGAACAGTCAGTGCCATCCCAGCACCTGGACTGGTGGCTGTGTGGCCACACTGGTCACTCTCAGGGGCATGAAGGAGGCACAGGGGAGTAAGAGCACTGATTCTCTGGTGTGCACATCCAAACGAGGAGCTGTGGGACACATGCTGCTGTACATACATCATATCATAGAAAGATGTAGGGCTGGTGGAGAGGGGTCAGAGGAGCCCCGGGGATGCTCAGAGGGCTGGAGCAGCTCCCCTACACAGAGAGGCTGAGGGAGCTGGGCTGGGTCAGCCTGGAGAAGAGAAGGCTGTGGGGGGACCTCACTGCAGCCTCCCCATCCCTGAAGGGACCCCAGGAACAGGAGGGGAATGGGCTTGTTAAAGGGCAGAGACTGGCAGGACAAGGGGGGCTGGAGTGAAGCTGGAGGAGGGAAGGGGGAGAGGAGAGCCTGGGGGGAAGTTCTTTGCAGAGAGAGTGGTGAGGGGCTGGAAGGGGCTGCCC
>NC_140089.1:250892-360892 GCF_964237585.1 Gallinula chloropus | reverse complement strand
CCTGGCGTGGAGTGGAAGCCGTTTGCAGGTCTGAGAGGGGAGGCAAGGTCTTTGGCACGACATTTCTGTCGGTCAGGAGTGTTTATGTGTCGTGCCTCCGACTCCTCTGTAAGTTAGCCAAGGAGGAAAATCCTTTTGTTTGCACTCAGAGACAGCTCGAGTGTGTTCAAACTGTCAAATGTTGCAGCCTGCTCCTCTGCTAGAAATGCGATGTACTTCACACGTTTTCTTTATAGAAATATTAATATAAAACTCAAATATTTACACGCGGTATTTGAGCAAGAGGAGAAATGTTGAACCATTACACAGAGCAGATTGTAGATTTTTCTCCAGAAAATTGTGTTACCGACGGAATGAATAATAAATAATATAATTTCCATCACATCCAAGGAAAAACATACTGTCTGTGCCATAGGGTGGCTGTCAGAAACTTGGGTTATTTTTTGAGAGATTCAGCTGGTAACAATTCTGGTTGTTGGGTGGGTTGTTGGTTTGGTGTTTTTTTTTTTTTAATTAACGTGCTCTGTCGGAATAAAAGCAGGCAGGAATTTAGGCATGAGCGAAAAATTTATTCGAAAATCTAAAGAAATGTTAATAGTCCTCATTTGCAAGTGGTGATGAGGCTTTAATGTCTGAAATCAGGAAGCTGCAGCATCTCATGTGGAAGCCGTGGAGTAAATAACATTTCTTAAGGTACCGAAAACTCGGGTTGGCAAACCAAAATTGTTCAGATGATTCAGAAGCTGTTTAGTAAAAGGGTGACTGTGCTAAACCAGAGTGCCAGACGCCCACGGAAGTCACTGTGCACACACTCTCTGGAGCACTACAATGTCCAGCAGACAAAGTCACACACGGTTTCGGTGCCTGTCTGTGCCTTGGGGGTCTCCGGAGAAGGCAGGAATACCCAAAATGCTGTAAAAATACCGAGGACCCAGGAGAAAGTGACCTCTTTCTCATTGGTCATTAGCACATTCTGGTTTTGTTTCAGCAGAAGACCCACATTTTCCTCTTTCATGTCTCTTACGTGTTCCTCCGGTCTATTGTTAGTGCTGAGGTTCAGAGAGCTGCTCTCCAGCTCTGTACAATGGGGCTGCACTTAGAAGTTTCTGTGCCACTCTGGCAACTTTTCTTTTAAAGAAGACCAGGGGAAGAAAAAAAAAAAATTACTAAAAAATCCAGCAAGCCTTTGTAAAAATAGAAGCATTAGAGCAATCTGTTATGCTTCTTGTTTACAACTCATCTGACACGAGGCTGCTGCGGATTATTACATGTAACAATTATATTTTGATTAGGATAGAGATGTACAAAAATACTAAAATATTTCTATTTCTACTTAGAAGGAAGAAGGCAGCTCATGATTTAATTTCCAAGGCGTTGTGTAAATTTAAAACGTCAGGAAAAGGAGAATTTAAATTAATTTCGGTGTGTTTCGCAGTCTTCGTGCTGACTACAGTTAAGAGCACGTTACTCTCCCAAACTTCTAACCCTCTGAGAAGAAGGGGAGAGAGAAAACTGTTACTGGCTTTCTGACAATGGCAGGGAGTGTGTTAAACCAGTGTAAAATTCAATTAAACTGTCTAGCCAGGTTTTTGAAGCTGAAATGCAGACCCTTTCAGTTAAGCTTCTTATTTTCCTGTGACCGACACCGGTGGATACTGTGTTATGCCAAAACCAACAGGCTGTAAAGCACCTTGTTTCATGCTCCTAGCTGATCAATATTTTTATTTTCCAGGCTTGCCCAGAAATATGGAGGCAGTATCACCTAACAGTAAGTAGAAACACCTTTTTTATTTTCTTCTACACCCAGCCTATTTACTCTTCTGTGAACTGCTGACCATAAAATATAGACAAGCATCTTCTGCAAGAAGATAATAAACATCTGAAGAGTTTTCCAACTGAGGAATGCAATGAAACACTGTCACTATTTTTTAAAACGTCTTTAGAACTTATGATTTTGTTTTAATTCTGCAATCATTAAATGAGTGCCTTGCAGCACTCTCTCCTCTCAGTGACTACATTTACACAGATAAGGAGGGTTAAATTTTAAGTTGAGATACATAGCAGAAGCAATAACCCCATCTCAGATATCCCAGATGCTGGTAATTAATCACTGTGTGTGACAAAGCTGTCTTTTTAAATGAGTAAAATAAGTCTCAGCTGGAGTGGGGACGTTAATTTCAGCAAATACACTTTACAAACTTCTGCAGCTGATTTCTAACTGGTAAGGACATCGCCGTAGCTTCCTCTTTGGCCTGCATTAGCTGATCTTTAATCATTCAAACAAGCAAATAAAACTTAGCAAACCATACCAGTGTATTAGTTAAAAGTTTTTCCTCAATATGTAAAATAGAGATAAAAGTGAAACAGAATGCTGTGGCTGATACTGAAACCTGGAACAGCACTTAGCTGGTTAAGACAATATTCAGTGGATCGGCATCACAGATCTCGGATATATTCACTTATAAGGTTATTACACATAAAAACATCTTTAAAGATTAGGATTTGTGCTGTTCCTCTGAAACTCTGCTGTCATTGCTATCCAGCTCAACCTCGTATGTATTTAGCTGTTGCAGATAATTAATTAACTGCTGTCGGTTCAAAACAAAGTAGAAAAGTTTGTCCACTACTTTTCTTCCAGGGTCTCTGGTGTGTGGGCAATAAGTGGGATATGATTTATAATTTGCTGCCTCCACCTCTTTGTGGTAGTGGAATGCTCTTTTCTTTTTTTTCTGTTTTTGCTTCTAAATTCAGTGAATAGGGTAAACCAGTGCTTAAATCCTCTTGCTTGTGTTTTCTGCATAATGATTTTAAAACAAAAGATCTGCTTTGGAAATCCTCTCCCCTTTCTCAGCGTTCACTGTTACTTTAAACAGAATTGCTAGAGAATTAAAGGAAAAAATAAAACCAAACTAACAAACCAAACCCAAACATTATAAGCAAAAGGTGCATTCAGTGAGTATTCTTGTTTGCTGCTTTAAAATTGTGTGAAGGAGGAAGGTAAATGCTGTCTTTCATTATAACCCCTCTGGGTGCATGCAAAAATCATTTCTGAAATGTTTTAGGTGTTTGGAATCTAATAATCAAATGGGTATTTTAGATGCACTAATACGCTGGGTTCTGGGTTTTTTACGGAGGTTTAAGATTTAAATTAATTTTAGTCTTGCTTGCCATTGAAATTTCCTCAATAAGTGGCAGTCAACTCTTAGAAAATATTTATATTTATAAAAAAGCATGGGGGAGCTTAAACCCAGGCAAGTGGTATCTGAGGTAGAAAAATTTATCTGTGAATTTTGTGGAAAGCGTTTGGAGTTTAGACCTTCCTCACTGTGAAGTGACCGTTTGCTAAAACTCAGTCTTGTTAGAAAAGGTAGTATTTATGAATACGGGTTTATTGTCAAAAATACCCATTTAGAAATTTGTGGTGCATTTTAGGGACATTTTAAAATGTCAGATAGGGGCTCACAGAGATAAATTAGCATTGAGTCAGAGCCTGGCTTGCTGATAAATATATACATTTTTTTTTTATTCTGCAGCGAACTGTAAATTATCTGCAAATAATCCACATTTCTGACACGTGGGGAATGCTCTGCATGTCCCCATGTTGTGCCTGGGAAGACTTACAGCAACCCAAAGTTATGTTAGGGGTAGGATTAAGCCTGGCATTTCACAGTTAGCCTGGTAAAAGACACACTTAATATTTAAAATATGTTATATACCTCAAGGAGCTGCATTGTCTGAATTCTTTAGATGTAGGAGCCCCAGCTTTTATTATTGCATTTGAATATTCTCTTTTGCACGCAAAGCAGAAGTAAATGGTGTTCTCACAAGAACCAAAACTTCTGTGCCAGATTAATGTATATTGAGTAAATATTTACAGATGTGTGACTAAGGAGTGGAGATTCACTCTCCAACCAGCACGGTGCTATTTCACCACAGAAATTAGTTTATAGCTCTCCCAGCTCAGAATAAATATTTCTCTACAAACAGGGTACCTGCTTAAAGAGAAAATAGTAGAAGTTTGGGGTTTTTTTTTAAAGAAGCGCTGGTGTGTTTGCTGCTGCGCTGCAGAGGCTGCCCCAGCGTTCGCACGCAGGCTGGGGCCACAGTGAGCTGTCCCTGTGCTGCAGCCGCGGCTGCAGCCGCTAGATTTAAATTGATTTTGGTAAATTGATCACGAGCATCACACACGCAGGTACACATAAGCGCAAAGGAAACAGGGCATTCAGTCTAGCCATAAAAGGCCGGTTTTATAACGCTGCTTACAGCCGGCCACTTGCAAAGTCTGTCTAAATGTTTTGCATCACATAAAGTATTCTTAGTTAATTACTGTGAATGCTTGTGAAAAAACACGCAGCCTTCCACCTTTCTCTTTTGTGAAGCTTTTGGTGATTTTATTCATTATCTGGCTCTTTCCTAAGAGATGGACTGCCATCTATTGACTTCTTGCAGCCCCTGCACAGGGACGTGGATTGACTAGAACAATGACTAAATAATAAATCCTTTCTGCCGTTATGGATGGTGGTAGGTTTTTGTTTACATTTAGCTGTGGTGACAAATTTTGGCACATTACAAATAATTTGTTGTGTGGGCCGAAATGTCTTATTCCAACCAAAACAGACTGCCAGTGCAAGAAATCTTGCGAGCAGCTGAAATGGCAAAAAGGATTATAAGCGGAATATTTTAATTTGCCTTTTGATAGAAAAAAAGATTATCATATTGTATTCAATGAAGCTTAAATTTAAAGGCTCTGTGATAATCAAAGCTTTATAACTGGATGAAGTTAGTTTCTTTAAACTTGTTCTTTCAACTCTGTTAACTAAAATTATTCTGCAAAAAAAACCAATCAAAGTCAGCAGAACAATCCAATTCCCACTGTGGTTTAAAATAATATTTAATAACCTCTTTAAAATGGTGATTTAAAACTTTTACAAATCATTTTCATTGTGCCTGCTCTCTGTGTATTTCTCCTTTATCAGAAAAGGGAAATTAACGTTTGTCAAAACATATTTTAGGTTTTTCTACATATAGGTATCTATTTGCAATAAATAGGTCAGTTTTGATACCCACTTACGTTTATCAAAGGGGTTATTATCAATTCAAATAATAACACGAGGACTTCGTTGGCAGCTCCAGGATGAACCGTTTTGATCATAGCTTACTGCAGTGTAAATAATAATATGTGTAATTTTTGCACAGACGAGGCATTTGGAGGTCTTGTAAAGCTCTTTATTTTAGATTATTAGGAAGCCTAGCTTACAATTTTGTCTTTCTAGATGCCAGATGCTCCACAAACCCAGAGAAATACGGCCTGTGTTCCAAAGGACATGCCATCACATCCCCTTTTCCCACATCTTAAGGATAGTGGGGGTGCTCGTAGCAAGGTTTTCTTGACCTCAGTGTGGTGCTTGGCTCTTCTTCACTCCCTTTCTCTTGTTGTTTCATATTTTGGCTATATAGGTAGAGGCATTCATTAAGTATTTCGCACTCAAGTGGAGGCCAGTTTCTGGCCCTCTATTTAAAACAAAAAATAATCAGTGGGAGAACTTTTGTGATTAAGGGATTGAGGCACCCTCTGACTTTCACTGGTTTGGTTTGGTTTTGCAGTTTATTCTCTGAAGAAAAGACAGGTTTGATGCGGTACCCAGCTGCCTATCTGCCTGTCCAGCGGCAGCTCCAGTGGCTGCAGGGCTGGGTAGGGGAGGAGAGGGATGATCCCACCTCACCCCGGGCCCGGTGCAGGGTGCGTGGCAGCACCTGCTGTGGGGTGCAGCACCTGCTGTGGGGTGCAGCACCTGCTGTGGGCCGCAGCCCTTCTCCCCGAGTAGGGATCTACCCAAGTGTTGGCAGTTTGGAGCTTCGGGTGGGCGGCAGGTCAGCGCTGGCCAGCCACGGGTACGGCCGTGGAAGGACACTGTTTGCTTGCTTTCTGTCCCGGGCCAGTGGATGGGACCTTGGGCCCAGACCTGTTCCCATCCTGCAGCTTGGAGAGGGCTTTGCTGCTGGGGTGACCCAGTGAAACTGCGGGTTGGCACTGCTGTGAGCAGTCGCATCACCACCCAGCAGATGACATTACTGGAGAGGAAAGAGGAGATTTATTTTCAGCACATCGTGACCCACGTCCTGCTTCAAGCATGAGGCGGCACTTCTTCCATGTGAGGCCCTCACGTTGTAAGTCAGCCCCATCTGCGCAGCGGGCCTGGCCAGGGCACCCAGGAGACGTGCGAATGGCCGTCCCGATGCTCGGCAAGAGATGAAGCGCGCGAGCTGCGTGTAGCTCTCTCCCCGAGTATGCTGTGCTGCTTCATTGTTCAGAGGGGCTACAGTGCACAGGGACGAACGTAGCCCGGGAATACGATAATCGGATGAGAACTAACACTGCCAGTGGTAGTGTCTTCCTCAGGAAATACCAGCAGAGTCGTGAAATGCCATCCTTAAAGCTGCCAGAGCACGGTTTTTCTTTTCTTCATGTGTTTCTCTCTATATGTGCCTACCTTAGAAACTGAGCCCTGCTCCGCTTAGGTGTTTTCTTTCTATAGGGATTGCTCATTTTTAATAACCTCTTCCTCCCCCTGTACTGCGCGGGCCATGAGGACTTCTTCCCCCATCCCTTGCCTTCACCCGTCTCATTTATGTGAAAGCTCCTAGGCCAAGATGGCCACCAACAGAGTTTTAGAACCATCAGAATTTTTAACTAGCAGAAGCTATCCTTTAACATGCTTTTTGACAGTTTGTTAATCTTACTTTTAATCCACTTTTACATAAAAGAAGGTGAACCAGGAATTGGCTGTTTTGGCCTCTGTGTGTAAAAGACATGAAGGGACAATGCATCTTTTGTGTTTAAATTTTGCGCTGGGATTTCTTTGTGTGCATTATTAAAATTCCTCGTGGCCTGACACTTTTTTCCTGAAATGAAAATGTAAGCAGTGTTGCTTCAAGTCAATCTGTGCCCTTTAAATACGACTTTCAGAAAGGGAAAAATTAAAATATGGCACTGGAAATAAAAAAAAAAAAAAACTTAATCTTGACAGAGAGATCATTTGATTTCCTGAGGAGCTTTGTGGGTTTTGTGCGGTGAGGGGAAGGATGGTGTACAAGTGTTTTCAGGAGGAGATTAAGCCCGACTTCTCTGCACGCAGGGATGGGGCTGCTGCAGTGGCTGCAAACATGGCCGCGGCGCCAGCTCCTTGGGCCCTGCGCGGCCTAAGGCTGCGGGACACAGAGCATCCTGCTTGTGTTAGATGTTGTTTCTCAGAGGGTGTTTTATGGTTGTTTTATTAACTCTAGGAAAGATAACTGCTTTGTTTATGCTGTAGACAGTGTATTTTTTCATAATCTGGAGTCACAGAGCAGGCCCTTGCGTGTCAGTGCTTCGGTAGCCACTGGGCAGGGCATTTCACCAGGGATGTCGGTGTGGGGCAGGGACGACTCTGCTTCCTGTGCACTGGGGGAAACACAGACACCTGCAGCGTGCTGAGGTCCCCAGACAGGCTCTTGTGGGGGGATCGGGGCCTCGCAGTGCTTGGTTCCTCCAGACTCCATGTCCTCTGAAGGCACACGCTGGCCTCCGTCACTGGGGAGGATGTAGGGCAGGCCCTGGGCAGCAATCGGCAATATTTTGTCTTTAAATTACCTGCCGGCATTGCTCAGGCACTGTTCTGTTTTTGCAAGTGCTGCTCCGTGACGGGGATGCTTCTGAAATGTCTGCCCGCCCTGCGCAGCTGTTCTGGTGGAAATACGCACGTTAGAGGTGGCTGCTACGCTGTGTAGAGGGTCTCCTGGATTTTATTTTACGTTCTGTTTATTTTCCACAGCTAATTTATAATTTGTCCTGTGTTACTGTTCTTTTCGAAGTCTCAGATGTTTTTTCAGGCTATCAGAAACCTACACCCAAAATTTGTTCCTGTTGGGGTTTTTTTAACAGAAAACGAAATTTCAGGTCCTGAAATGATTTTAGATTTATGTGCACAAAGCACATGCTACAGTACAAAAAGCTCGCTAGACAGACTTTTTTTGCAATTTCTCCTTTATAACTGTACTTAAATTATTAGAGGAAAAGTAAGTAGCTCCAGTAACATTACATAATTATGTAACATCGACAAAAAATACTCTTTAGAATTTGCCTTTTTGTGAAAATGTTGGTTTCTAACTAACACCCCCAGCCAGTTAGGAGTCCTGAGTAATTAGGGGGGGTTGTGTGTCGCTGAAGTGGCAATCGACGGTTCAGACTGGTTATCTGTAAAATGCCAATGTGTCTTTGCGCTGGCGCTTCCTTTCCCGGGGAAGAGTGACGGTGTCCCGGTACCGCTTTAACACAGAGGACAGGTCTGTGGTTGTCCCAGGTCAGCACCTAGGCAGAGCAGGAAACTGCAGGCTCCTGCACCGGTGTTTTGGGTGGGCTACGTGCCCTTCCAGCAGCACTGGCATCGGCTGCCACTTGCCTTCGTCGTGTTGGCATCTTAGAGAGCACGCCTGCTTTCTCTACATTTGACTGTGTCCTGTTCATCCCCATCTGCCTCCCCAGAAAATAAAAGAATAGGGGCTTTTAAATTGAGTGTTAGACACTGGTTACAGCTGGACCAGAAGCTGGTGTTCCTGGAAGGGTTCAGGGTGGGAAAGAGGCGGAAAGCTCAGCTGGCTGAACTGAACCATTTCTATTTCCCTCACTTTGGGGCTCCAAATAACCTCCTCAAACTGCTCTGCCTTTGAGATGTGGCCTCCTTCAGAGACTCCCTGACTTCAGAGTGCCCCTTACTGTTTTATAAGGAGCCCTGTGATTTCTACAAAAGCAATGTCTCTCGGCCCGGCCTTGAAACGGGAACAGGAGAGCAGGGGCGGACATTACAATGGATGTGTTTTCATATTTTGAATCTTAAACCTGTGATGAGCTAACCCCTGCGTGCCCAGCAAGCCCTTTGTGCAGGCTGTGACATTTCTGAGGTGCCGTGCCAGGGATCCAGTGGTGAGACATCCCGGGGACTGGGGGCAGGATGGAGAGTGGCTCCCTCCTATGCAGACTCGTGGGCAAGGGCTGCTCTGTTCCCAGCGTGGAAACTGTCCCCAGCCTTGCTCCACTGCCCAGCGTGTGCCAAAGATGTGCTACCTGTTTTCCTGATACACCAAAACTGCTGGATAAGTGGGTAATTGCTCAGAAAACGGGATAATGGTGAGATTCGTTGCTGAAACACTGCGCTTCTTTTAAGCAGAAGGATTAAGAAGATGTTTAGTGCTTATGGGTTTGGTGAAAATGTTCACTTGTCTTCCCTTTAGTTTGAAGAAGTGAACCTATATGATCATTTAAATAAATTTTACTATTTCAGGGGTTAAGCATATAAAAAGGGAAAACAGAATTTTCAAGCTGTTTCCCGTGCATTTCAAAAATAGGCTTGTATTTGAGGGGGGAAAAAAACCCTTAAATATTTCTGTGCCCTCTTTCTGCAGTAAATTATGTGTATGGATATTCATATTTAAATTCTCTGATTTAATATTCCTATTAAATACTCCTGAAAATCAGTCCTCTGAACTTGACATGAGGTGTTTTTTTTCTCAGCTTTGTCAGAACTTTGAGGCAATTTCAAAATTCCACAGGGAACAAAATACCTGGATCTAGCAGACATTTCAAAATATATAAAAATTACACTCCTGAGCAGGTGATCTAAGTGCATTTTGGTACATTTTTATGTGGCAAAGCATAAAAGCTGTGAAATGTCAGTGTAGAGGAAATCCCCATGAACTGTTTGAAGCTACACACGAACTCAGGGCGGCATTTCGCTGGTCAAACGTCCACTCAGTTTTACAGCTGCTTGTAGATTATGTGCTTTAGTGGCAATAAAAAAAATGTTGCCGTTTGTCATACAAACTCTTTGCATGTTGAAATGTCTCAAGTATTTAGTGACATCAGCCTGTGGAGTGTGCGCTGGCGGCAGCGTATGTGATCGCCCGTGGCGCTGCCAGAGCTGCTAGTTCATCTTGTCAAGGATCTGTGTGTTGGGAGCAGCCAGGAAGCAGCTCAGGCAGGTTCGGCTGTAACTTTCTCAAGTTATGCTTGATCATGTTAATAATCTAGGGATTAGGGTTCCCTAGAAATATTCACTGATTTAATTCCGAGAGGGTCTATCACAGCAGTAATATTAACACATCTCGGTCGGTCCTGCCACCCGCATAGAAAAGATACTGTGCCCGTGGCAGAACCACCCCGATCTCGATTTCATGTTTTGAAGAATAAAGGGAGTTAAAAGGGACCGAAGGTCTGAGTAATGAGTGAGCATCACAGTGTGTGTGCCATAGGTGGGTATTGTGTTACCGCAGTGCTGGAGCGGTCTCAGAGCAGCGTGGCTGAACTGCATGATAGATGCTTCTGTGCCAGACTACCTGTGTACAGCACAGGAAGAAGTTCTCCCTCCGAGGTTTTGGCTCCAGAAGAGGTCTTCAGTTCTAACTTATTTTTGCTTGTTAATTATGGATTAAATTAACATTTGACAAACATACTCTGAGGAAGTATGACTCTGAATTGGGCATAAGCAGCCTCCACCAGACCACACCGATCCCAGCGGCACCAAAACAGACCATGACAGTGCTGCTTTGTCTGGGCTTTCCACCGCCACCAGCTCATAAACTTCCACTTGCTGGTGGCTCCTTGGTGCTTCCACGGCGTAGACAGCTCAGTGCCGATGGTGCACGGTGTTGTGCAGCACCGATGCTGCCCCGTATGGCATCATGGCACTGATGCTGCCCTGCGTGGCACCATGGCACTGATACTGCCAGTGCTGCCCTGCATGGCACTACAGCAGCAATGCTGCCCTGCATGCCACTGCACAGATGCTGGCCCACACGGCACCATGGCACTGATGCTGCCTTGTGTGGCACCATGGCACCGATGCTGCCCTGCATGGCACCATGGCACTCACACTGCCCCGCGTGGCACCATGGCACCGATGCTGCCTTGCGTGGCACGGCAGCACTGCGGGCAGGGGCATGGCAGAGGCTTTGACGCTGCAGAGATAGGAGGGGGCAGCACTTGCAGCAAGAGGTACTCTCTTTAGAGCAGGCCAGGTGATAGATTCACAGGGAATTGACAGTTGCAGCCTGGCTTCGGAGTTTCTCAGTCAGAGCTGAGGCCAAAACCTGCTTGCCTTTATTTGCTTGGGGTATTTTTTTCCTCCCCTCAAACTTAGAGTTTCTCTGCCTGTAGTAACTACTCATGTTGTAGTTAACAGAATGTACCTTCATGTTGTTTCTTGACGATGCAGTTAATTCTGTTTCTAACGGGTATTTGCTACTTCCTTCAGCACTTAAAGAGCGCTGAAGGGTTCCTGTGGTCTCTGCAATAACCTGAAGTATCTTCTGCTTTAAAATCAATTGCACCCCATTTGCACTTGATTTGCGGGTTCTGTCTGACTTATTTTGATGGCAGATGAGGCCCTGGTTAAATTAATTCTGCCTTTCTCACGATGGTAGTGTGAGGAGGGAAGGAGAGGGGAAACAATAGCACAGAGATAGTCAAAAGTTGTTTTGGAGAGAACAGTTTTGATCAGTGTTCACATGATATGAGAGAGGAGAAGTCTGAAACCTTTTGATCTGTGTTTAGATGCCGTAGAGTATCCAGAAAGTCAGAAATCATACTAAAGTAAAAACATTTTATGGAATTGTGACCCATTTTAAAAAACAGACGTGCAAGAAGGAGATGGGGAAGACATGTGTGTGTTAATGGCTGTATATAGGCTGTCAGACGTTTCTTCAAGGGCATATTCTGGATGAATGTCACTTGTTATAAAGCCAGGTAAAAATAATTACTGCATTACTGAATATATATGATGCTTTTAAATGGAGAATACATGAAAAAATTATGAGGAAATTTATAAACATTAACATGCATAGCTAAAGTGTTGGTAATGCAAGGAAAATGCTTCTGTGAAACTGTCCGTCAGGAAGGGATGGGGCAGATTGAAGCCCAGCTGCTAGGGAGTTTAAAGAAGTTTAAAGAAAAAAGCTTGAATTATTATTGACTGGGGATGTACTTTGGTGAACACTCACCTCTCACACACTGACTCACCAGTCGTCTTGGCATCTCGCACTGCATCCAGCAGCACTCTGTTTATTTATTTCGTCGTTTACTTCAGTTTTGGCTGCGATCAGAAATCCTCTCAAAGTAAGCATCTATTAAGACTGCTCCTCAAGAAAGTTATTTCAAATGTGGTGCTTCCTCCTTTTGCACCTGATGGTGAAAGGTGATCAGTAGACGACATCAGGGTTGAACAGAGAAAGGAAGGAAGCTGTAAATCACCCAGAATGACAGTAAAAATTAAAACCTTGGGGTTGGTGGGGCTCCCCGGTGTATTAGCTAATAAATATAACCACGCTCTGAGTTCTGTTCATCTCCTGATTGTAGGGACTTTGCCAGTGTTTGTGTTCAGATTAGTGCATAAACGTGTGTGTCAGTATGCACACGCGCGGTGTGCACAGCGCCTGCCCGCCCGCGCTCGGGCTGCGCGTGTCCCTGGGCACCTACAGGACAGCGCTGGGCCACTCTCCTCATAAACATTCAAATAAAATATACGTGTCCCCATGCAGGAGTCTCCTCCTCCTCCTCCTCCTCTCCCCCCACCCCCCGGCACCCACCTCCCCCACCCCACTTCAAAGCTTGTGGTCCTTTCTCCATCCTTGTACTAAAAGGTTTCTTTGTAAGCCAGGCCATTTGTCCATCATTGTTTGGGGTCCAAACAGTGGTAAAATACCCTGTCACCGATCCAGAGTGCTGTGAATGGCAGCTTCTCTCCGGACAATTGGCGGTGGTGCCGAGAAATATTCCTGAGAGGATTATTTAACCTTTCAATTTAGGGGGCACAAAGCCTGGCTGATTAATGAACTTTCTGATGGGCGCTGATAAGCGGATCTATTTCTTTATTTCCTCTAAAAGTGATTCCTTCTCCTGTCCCATATTACTATAATCTTAAACATAAAATGTGGCAAATAGATTAAAAAACAGCACTAAAGAGTTTATCTGGCTGGCAAACTGAAGGAGCTAAATTAAAATTGGTAATGAAAGCAGTGGCTGAGCCCTGTATATGGTTTTTAAATGCGCTGTGTATTTTGAAGAGACTTATTCTCCAGCTTGCCTGGTAATGACTGCTTTTGGTGCACAGTCCGGGGCTGGCTTCTGTTATCCCCCCAAAAAAATGAGTTGTGTTATCTGGATGACTGCAGACACATATGCATCCCCCTTTCTCACTGCATGGGCAGACAAGGTCGATAGCATTACAAGGTATTTGTGGCAGTGCTTGTTTCAGTTTTCAGAGCTGCCAGTTTTCAGCCAGATTTGAATTACAAAAGAAGAAGCTGGCATGAAAATTGAAAGGGTTTATCGGCTAGTCTGAAGCCTCATAGCACATTGCTTATTTATGCAGTCCATTTGCACCAGGAAATGTAAAAAGGAAATACATTTTAAAAATAAGGTCATAAAGACCCAGATATGTTTAAGATGGCAAATAAAATATAGATACCTATAATATCTTTCCAGGAAACGATTTCACTTAATGTTGCACATTACTTGGGAGGAGCGTTTATGTTACTGTCATAAATTCGTGCGTTTGTGTCACCATATAGATAGTCTCTGGGGATTAAGAAGGAAGTGTTTGCTAACTTACTTTAAAATTAAAATAGAAGAAAGATAGGTTTGTAGTTTGAGAGCTACGTCAGAAACAGTTGAAGTTTAATGCAGCGTCCTATTTAAATAACGTTCTGCATTCCGTGTAAAATTAGCCATGGACGACTGGATAGATGCCACCACCTTTGGAGAAAATTGGGATGCCTTTTAAACCATGAAGATTTTGAGGCATTCAGGGATTGTATTGTTGTTATCCTTACTATCTTGCATATATTCATTTTCTCTATGAACTTGAGATATTTTTTTTTTGGTCCATTTTCCAGAAGAGACTTTTTTTGAATTAATATTTTAGTATTTTTCCCTCCGCTTGTAACAGCATCAAAAGATTACATTCATTTCTTTTAGATATATAATATTGTACTTTTTGTCTCTGCCTTTAACATTTTTGCACAGTCAGTCGTAGATGCTATTTGCATCTGTTTAAAATGCATTATATAAGTGTCTTATTTCTGTAGAAAATGACTGCTTCACAGTGCTTGTGCTGTGGACCGAACAAGTTAAATTCCTTATTCCAGGAAAGACTCTGGTTTTCCAGACTCTGCAATCAAAAGATAAAATTGTGCCCATCAATTTGTAACCTAACGTGTGTCGTGTACATTTAAAAAACAAACAAACAGACAAAAACCCAACCCAAACCACCAAACCAAACAGACCTAAGGGTTTAGTTAGGTCAGACTTTCCTTGGTTATTTCGCTGTGTTTTGATACCCAAAAGGGTGGCAAGAATGTTGTGAGCACATTTAGTAAACTCAATTACAAGGGGTAATTTGTGGAGAGATATATAGGTGCAACCTCCACAACCCCTGCTGGAATAGCAAGGGGTTTTAGATGGCTGGAAAAAAATTAAGAAATTAAATTCAGTAAAGAAATTACTATATTTATAATTGTTGGAGGGTTGGGGGGGGGCATTAACAGCCAAAATACTGAATTTGTATGTTTTTCATTTATTAGCATGCACCAAGCTCAGTATGTTTCTGTCATGAATTTTCATAAGGATTTTTTACTACGTAGCATGTGTGGTTTAATGATGCAATCACCTGATAGACTACGAAGACTCCAAAGGAGACGTTCCGGTCTGTTGTGTACATAATACATGTTTCAAAAATCTGCCTAATTAAGGAATTACCCAATGGAATGCAAGTCTGCTGGGTGCATGACATGGTTAAAGAAAATAACAACAACAAAAACCCTTAGTATAATTACGATATTACATGATATCCTATATTGGCAATTTTGACTATAAGGGAACGAGTCTAACCTGCCATTGTTTCAGCTGGTGTGCATGTAGATTATGGTAATTTCTAAAGGGGAAAATAAATGTATATTTTTTCAGTGATAGAGCTGTTCTGACCATTTCCCTGTCCAACTCCAGTCTACAACCCACAGTGTGTAATGATTCACTTGATGATCATCTTTCAGCAGCTCAAGAAATTGATGAAACATCTCTGCTAATGAGTTTTACTCCCCACGTTATGTCTTGTTTTTCTTGGTGAGCTGCACCAACGTGGATCCCGCGGCACACAGGCCGTGTGCATTGCTTGCAGGGGGCATGATGCTGGGAGGAAAGCCCCAGATCGCCTCTCCGGGTTGTCTGGGTGCCCTCCCCCTGGGCTTCTTACTTTAATCCACCATTTAATTACTTATCTTCATAGTGCAACAAGAAATAGGAGTAAAAATTACCTGGTATGTTAAGTACGAGCAGAGCACTTGATCTCATGGATCAGAAGGAATAGCTGTCTCCTCTCAGCACGAGAGAACAGTGCTGGATGGTTTGGAGTAGCTGGTGGTCTGAGCAGCTGTAGCTGGCCAGCCCTGGGGTGCGCTCAGTGAAGGGTTTATGTTACTCCCTCACATTGCCCAAAGTGGGGTTGGATGTAACCAAAACCACCCTCCGTGCTAGCCCTTAGGCAGGGGCAGGGTGATGCTGATGGGACAGCAGGACCTTCGTTTCACCCGATGAGGAGGCTCTGGGGCACAGGGAACTGTTCTGGGTTTCATTTGGCTGCCAGACTGGTTCTACTGGCACGTGAGGTGGAGTGGGAGGCTTCTCCTTCAGCGGGTACGTTACTGATTTGGGTCTGGTACGCCCTGGCTGGGCACAGGCTGGGCTCAGGCCACCCTCGGTGGCCGGTGGAGCTGGGTGTTTGGCACGGCTCGCCCTGAGATGGGGCGTCCAACGTGTGCAGCTGGAGATGCACAAAAGGGTCTCGCTGCTGGTCCCTGGCACCGCTGGGCTCCCTGTGCCGCATAAAACGGAGGAGCAGAGACATACACAACAACAGGGGTCAGAAGATTTTCCTTAATTAGTGAGATTTAGTCAGATTGCAGATCCTAAGTAGTAATGAGCTTCACAAAAGCAAGCCCTCATTGGATCAAAGTCGGTGCAGATAAGGGGAGCTCAAGGTCACAGAGGGAGCTGCCCAGCAGGTCCATTTGCATAAAAAATTACTGTCAGAAATAGGCCAGAGAGGCAGCCCTGGCATTTTGATCTCTTGGCCTTTGTCATGGAGATTCCTGGTTGAGAAGGGAGGAAGGCCAGTGTCCCAGATAATGATTAACTGTTTTAATGGCATTCATTCATTCATTCCGCACTAACTACTCATGCAGAAAAAAGGGTTATGTAAAATGACATTAGAAGAAAAATCATTTGTAATCGTTGCATCAGGCTGCACTTTGAGGAGACATTAGGAGTAAATCCATGGCGTGGTAGGCTTATGCTTTATCTTCTGATATTTACTGAGTTTACTGGTGCATGAAAAGCTTTCAGCAAGAATAGCAGATGGGATGGACCTTTCATAGGTAATGCTATCTACCAGGTTATTACTTCTATATATTGATAGTGAAGTAATCTCCAAGATATCACCCTACAAATATAGATTATTTAAATGTTTGTAACAAAAAAAACTATAACATAAAGAAGCCACGTTCATGAATAGTTTATTTTGTACCCATATGGCTGGAGTCTTTGGATGCTTTTTAAAGCCCTAAATAATAAGAAAACAGAGGGTTTATACCAGGCAGGGTTCCTTTCTGTTTGGCTTGGGAAAGGAGTAAAGTTTTGTGGAGTTGTAATCTGACCTGCAAGTGTGCAGTTTAATTTCTGTCCTTAAATGTGACCTTTTTCTCTTGACGGACCGAAATGCAGTGTGGCAGGGGGAGCTGGCTCAGGACGGGGAGTGATGGGGGCGCTGGGGTCGCAGGGGGTCCGTGCCTCGGAACGGGAGTCCGAAGGGCTCCTGCACTGGAGGAGAGCCCGGCGTGTCTGTGCGTGCCCGGGGCTGAGGCGCAGCTGTCCCTCTGCGTCGGGCAGTGGCCGGGCTGCTGCGAGCCCTGGGCAGCAGCAGCAGCGAGGTTCCCACCAGCCCACACCCCGCCTCATTTGCACATCAGGTGAGATCTGCCTCTCCTGCTGGCCTGTTTAACTTGTGGATTACGCTGGGGCACCCACTGCAGGGGGGCACAAAGGCTCCCTGGTTACTAATTGAGCCCTGTCAACCCCGTGGCACTCGGTGAGCACGCGCCGCATCTTGTCAGCATCCCCCCTTGTCAGCATCCCCCCGGCTGGCATCGCTTCCCAGCAGCCCTGTTCAGAACAGTGTAAGATCTTGTCTACCATTCTTGTAAAAAGTGAGCATGTTTTGAGACCAAAATTGTAATTGTTTGTGTGTGGGGGTGACCATTTGGAAGAGGAAAGCATCAGGCTCATCAGTGGGCATTGTAGCAGACAACCTCTTGGAATCATAGAATCACAGAATCCCAGCCTGGTCTGGGTGGGAAGGGACCCCAGGGGTCCCAGAGCTCCAACCCCCTGCCACAGGCAGGGACACCAACCTCCAGGCCTGGAGCTACACAAGGCTGCCCAGGGCCCCAGCCAACCTGGCCTTGAACACCCCCAGGGACGGGGCACCCACCCCCTCTCTGGGCAGCCCCTTCCAGCCCCTCACCACTCTCTCTGCACAGAACTTCCCCCCAGTCTCTCCTCTCCCCCTTCCCTCCTCCAGCTTCACTCCAGCCCCCTTGTCCTGCCAGTCTCTGCCCTTTAACAAGCCCATTCCCCTCCTGTTCCTGGGGTCCCTTCAGGGACGGGGAGGCTGCAGTGAGGTCCCCCCACAGCCTTCTCTTCTCCAGGCTGACCCAGCCCAGCTCCCTCAGCCTCTCTGCGTAGGGGAGCTGCTCCAGCCCTCTGAGCATCCCTGTGGCTCCTCTGACCCCTCTCCACCAGCCCCACATCTCTCTTGTCCTGGGGCCCCAGCTCTGGACACAGGACTCCAGCTGGGGCCTCCTGAGGGCAAAGCAGAGAGGGACAATCCCCTCCCTGTCCCTGCTGCCACCCCTCTGCTGATGGAGCCCAGGATACCATCGCCCTTCCCAGCTGCAGGAGCCACTGCTGCTCAGGGGGAGTTCCTTATCCCCCCTGACACCCAGGTCCTTCTCCTCAGGGCTGCTCTCCAGCAGCTCTTCTCCCAGGCTGTGTCTGTGTCTGGGATTCTCCCGGAATGTAGAGGATGTGTCTCTGGAGTGATACCTGGGGTTTTGTGACTGGTACAGGTCTCCTTGCAGTGACCAAGCAGTATAATCCTGTCATGTTCAGGCTGGTGTTGTGGTTCTTTTTAAGGTCCAGCTGGCAGAAAGCAGGAGAATAACAGAAGGGCCTTGATTTGATTTTTGATGTCTGTCCTGTACAAGTACTCTGGCCACAGAGCTCTCTGGCAGGCAGGGACTGACTGAAGGGACCCGTTGGGGTTTGTGGCAGCATCCCCGTGCAGGCCTCAGCGTTCGAAAACATGTGATATCAGTAGAATTCTGCACGGTGGGAAGGCAGAGGAAGGTACCACCCGTAGGATTTGTTTCCACTTTTTAGGGACCCGTGTCCAAAGTGGAGGTGATTTCTGGGGTTACTCCTCATCCTGGAAACGGACTAGAATGCAGGTGACTGGTCCAGTAAATTAACCCCACAGATCTTTCCTCAAGGATTGTGCAAATGTTTGCATTCAGGTTGGGTTGGGTTGTTTCTTTTCCTTGCCTGTTCTATGTATTTATGATAAAATACCTGGAAAACTAAGCCGGCTTAGTAAGTCACTTACCCACTACTGTGAGCTGAAGAGCTCTTGCTGTAAGACATGGATGAGGAATATACAAATCACTTCACAGGTGGTGGGGGTTTCTCCTTCCCCTGTTTTCCCCGCCTTTTGTCACAAATCACTGTTGGATGTGTCACTCTTCTTAGTCTTCCTTTAGCCTCCTCCTGGTGAGTGAATCTGAACTGAGGAACATGAATCTGAAACACACAATCAAACCCAGGGCTGGAGAGGTTCAAAATAAGGTGACCCTGCAAGTGTGATCAGATTCATAAAAAAAGCCGGCATTGGGAGATTTCTCTTGTTTCTGCCTATTTTACAAGCAGTGCTGTCATTCTGCTGGAGGCCATGCAGGAGAACACAGCGCCTCTAACAGCAGCAGTGCCTGGTGGTACAGATTCAGGGGAAACATAAATTCCTGTAACGAGCTTTACCCAGCAGCACTAATTTCTCTGAAATCCAGACCACCCCCCTGTGCTGCTTTAGCGCCAGAGAGAAGGAGGTGCATGCAGTGTCAGGAGCAATAAGGTTGCTCTCTTGCCCTGCTGCTTTTCAGCCAGGGTTCCTTCCACCCCCTGTTTGTACCTGTGGCAGCTCTTTCCAGGCATGGGCTGCACGGCAGTCCTTTCTCCAGGGGATGAACGTGCCTGAATGTCTGTTCCCCTGTGCCTCGTGGGGTGCTGAATGGGGAGAAGAAGATCTGCCGGCTCCCCTGAATGGGACGGCGCCTGCTGAGTCTTCCTTTGCTCTGTGTCAGCCCCAGCAGCAGCTACAGACCATGGCAGGGTGTTTTCCTCTGCTGGGAGCGGCACTGGTGCCCTGTTCCCAGGGAAGGACTGGGAGGTTCTCCTGCAGCGGGTGAGGGTCCTGCACTCTGTCAGGTCTCTGCCGTGTGGCTGTGAGCCAGACAACTCCAGCAGGACATCAACGTGCCTGTCCCCTTGCTGGCTGGGTACCTGGTGGGCTGTCTGTCCCGGGTGGGGGTAGTGGGGCATCTGTGAGAGGGGGAGGGGGCTGGGAGACAAGGAGGAGGGGAGAGAGGTAGATCAGCAGCCTCCTTTCATGAGTTCAGAGCTGAAAGGGCATGGCCAGGTGGAACAGATACTGGGGGTGCCTCTTCCCAACTCATTTGTGATGCTCAGGCTGAACCTCGCTCTGCAGAACTACAGCAACAGGAGCCACTTACTTCTTTGTCAGACTTAATGCTCCAACAGCACGCAGGGATGCACCGGTTTGTGAAGATGAAACCATATGTGATTTACATTTATTTTTAATTCAGCCCTCGGATAACCACCAGACCTCATTCTTACTTATTTCCACCTTTCAGACTAAGCCAGGACCAATCAAGGCAGCCTCCCCTCATCCCGAGCGCTCCGCTGTGGCGTACTGCTACAACTGCTCCAGGAAGGGACACTTCGGATACGTAAGTGTGGGCGCCTGTGCCGCAGCCCTGCGGGAATGCTGGGGTGAGATTCATCCCTGGCACAGTGTGTGGCTGGAGGAGAGAGCTGGAGGAGTCCAGCTAGCACTGTGTGACATGCAGCACCGCTGCAGCCAGTGGAGGCCAGTGCACGCAGCGATCGCACCCATCTGGTTCAGAGAAAAGTTACTGTCTCTTATTGGCAGGTTTATTGATTTGTTTTCTTAAACCCTAAATCAAAACACGACTGCCTGGGAGAGAGACTATTCATTGGGAAACAGACACATGCTGGACAGAGCAGTGAGTTGGGTTTTTTTCCCCGTGGCTCATAGGATGAAGTATTAGTGCCTTACTGCCATGTTCGGCGTCGTGTGAGGTTTTTCACCCCAATGAGCCCAACAATTTGCATGCCTGTTTTAAGAATTTTCCATTTCTGGCCAGCAGGGACAGGGAGGGGATTATCCCTCTCTGCTCTGCCTTCCCCAGCTGGAGTCCTGTGTCCAGAGCTGGGGCCCCAGGACAAGAGAGATGTGGGGCTGGTGGAGAGGGGTCAGAGGAGCCACGGGGATGCTCAGAGGGCTGGAGCAGCTCCCCTACGCAGAGAGGCTGAGGGAGCTGGGCTGGGCCAGCCTGGAGAAGAGAAGGCTGTGGGGGGACCTCACTGCAGCCTCCCCGTCCCTGAAGGGACCCCAGGAACAGGAGGGGAATGGGCTTGTTAAAGGGCAGAGACTGGCAGGACAAGGGGGCTGGAGTGAAGCTGGAGGAGGGAAGGGGGAGAGGAGAGACTGGGGGGAAGTTCTGTGCAGAGAGAGTGGTGAGGGGCTGGAAGGGGCTGCCCAGAGAGGGGGTGGGTGCCCCGTCCCTGGGGGTGTTCAAGGCCAGGTTGGCTGGGGCCCTGGGCAGCCTTGTGTAGCTCCAGGCCTGGAGGTTGGTGTCCCTGCCTGTGGCAGGGGGTTGGAGCTCTGGGACCCTTGGGGTCCCTTCCAACCCAGACCATTCTATGATTCTATAATCCTTATTTGTAGGGTCTTTTTCAACATCTGAGTGGAGTGTGGCATTGCTGTTCTGTAAGGTACTCAGCCTGCTGAAGGAGGATATGATGAGCCTTGGGTAAAGACTGGAGCTCTGCTGCATCTTCTGGCATCACTTGCTGGTGTTTATCAGCTTTTTCAGCCCCCTGCCATGACAAGTGCAGCTCTCTGCCTGCACGTTTCCACATCAAACAAATGTTAGTTCTTTTGTGGAATAAGTCCAGGAGCCACGAGTATTGTAGAAAATGAGTGTTACTCGAGCGTTGCATGGGTTATGTTTATAGTTTCTACAGCTAAGAAGCAGAAAATTCCCATCAAATTCCTTCCTTCTCTCTGTGTGGCTCCCACACCACTGAAGATGCATGGTTACAAGCTTGCTGCTGGTTTTGGCAAGGTAGTTAATCCCTGTGGGGAGCAGCGGGACAGGTGGGGCAGGTTTCTGGGATCTTCTCACTGCATTGCTGCAGGGTAACAGGAGAGATTTTAGTGCCAAGCTGCCTTGGAGCCAAATAAAGACCTTCCTCTTATGTGATGCACCAAGGCTGTCACGTACACCCAGGGCACGCTGCTGGGAAGGTGGTGGGAAGCCAGCAGCAGCCATGAGCTACATTCCACAAGAGACGAGTGTGTGCCAGCAGCCTGCTGCCACCCCTGGCACTGCCCGCACAGGGCTTTGTCTTGGCTGTGGTACAGGCATCCAACTCCCCAGTGCCACCTGTCTGCTCAACACTGCTACCCGTGCAGCAACAGTGTGAGACCTCAGAGACACCGGCGTGCAAAGGAGCCCCCGCTGCCTGCTCCTTGGGATGGGACTGGGTAAAACCTGTGACAGGAGCTCTGAAACTCCTCCTGCTAAACAAAACCAGAACAAAGCCCCCCTGCCAGGAATGCAGGCGCTAAAATGAGCCTCTGCAGCAAGTGCCGGGGTGGGAGAGCTGAGGCTGATTGCTGGCAGTGAGTAAGGGACACTTGCTAAACTGCCAGAAATGGTGTTGGAGGGAGGCAGCCCTACATGGGTACAAAAGGCTGCTATGAAAATAGTTTGTAAATATGTGGGAGGAACTGGCAGTAATTACTTGGATAGGAAACTATAAAATCAGCAAGGGAGTAAAGAGACCCAAGGACAACACGCTATGGCTATCAAAGAGGATAAGACTCTATTTCTACTGGTGCACAGTGAGCAGAAGTAGCCTGAGCAATGACTGGATGAAAACAGAGCAGTCAGTAGCGACACAGAAGGGACAAAACACCGGCTCGTTCTGTGTGCACGGAGAAAATCATCCAGGACACACACCGGATTGTGTAGCAACAGCTGAGTGTTGGCCCTCAAATCACTGAACCTGGCCAAGGACAGCCAAGCACACTGGGCTGTCAGCCTGTGTGTGCATCTTCACAGCCACCCAGCTGGACAGCAGGGCGTCTGAGACGTGCAGGTCCCACTAAGGAACTGGGCTTGAGCTCATGTGGTGACAGCTCTGCCGCAGCTCCAAAGGTCTCCCTGTAATTTAAGGGGGTGAAAAGGGGGTTTTGTTGATTTTTTTTATGTAGATATTTTTAAGCAGGTAACATCTACCTGTGATGGTAAGCATCTCATGGCATTTTTCCTGTTTCTGTGCCTCAGGGGCCCTGCTCTGCTGCCTTTTTGGAGCAGGAATAGCCAGCTAACCCAGAGAGAAGGCAGGAGTTGGTTTTATATGCACCGTAATCAGAGCATCCTGCCACCATTCTTTTCCTCTCCTGTTACCATTTAATCTTGTTTAGAAACACCTAAAATTCCTTTTCTTTGCTAGAAATCTCAGGAGGCCTTTCCCAAAGGCAGAGACAAGAGCAAAATGCTTGTGAAATCCCAGGGTTACCTGTGCAGTTCTGGTGAGGGGTTCATTGCGGATGACTTCTTGTTGGTAGAGATGGAAGTAGTGAAGACATAAAGACAGGGGTTCCAATGCCTGTTTCTTAATCAGGACTTAGTAAGAACAAGAAGTCTTGTTTTCTGGAGTAGACTTTGCCTCCTAGTTCATTTCATAGCAGCCTGTGCACCTAGAAGGTTCTCTGCTGTGGGCCAAAGGGGCAGAGATTTGCTCCTTATAAGGGGCATCCTCATCAGAGAGTTACAAGGGACGGCTCACTGGGGCTGCAGCAGGTTCTGCACTAGCAGGGGCAAGGACCTGTCCAACACCTGTGGATGTGCCTTCCATTCACATCCCGGACATTCCTCCTGCTTCCCGTGCTCTGGGCGATGTCTCCCACCGTCCCAGGAATGCTCAGCAGTGCACAGTGCCTGGCAGCTTTCCTGGGCAGGGGGAAGGATGCAGCCAAGTGTTTGTCAGACGTTGCTGAGCCGGTTTATCAGCGCAGTGGAGATGAGGAAGAGGCGTGCTGGTGCCCAGGGTTCTCACTGAGGCTCCTCTGTCAGCGTGTGTGTGGACTTGGTGCGGGCTCTGGAGCAGCACATTTCAGGTGTATCACACAGCCAGGGATGTGTCTTTGCACAGACAAAGCCTTTCTGAAGCCAGGATGTTGTTTCCAGTAACCTCTGTGGCGATGGCTAGGGATATTTTCTTTCATGTATTCCATTCACTGAGCACTGTCTGACGGCCACTCTCAGGTCTCACTCATGTAACACAGGTATTTGAAGTGTCATTTCGCTGTTGGGCTTCTCTCCCCTCTTGAAGCTGAGGGAGGGAGGTGGAGGGCCTGGGAAAGGTGAGAAGGTGGGTTTCTCTGTGGAGCGATGGCGGGCTCTTCAAGGTGATCAGTGTGAAATCCAGTGCCTCGTGCAGGATATGCCTGTATGGGATGCACAGCTGCTGAGAACAGCCTCAGGCAGTGGGTGGATTTGCCCCCTCCTACCGTCCCTTTCAGCCTGATGTTGCAGTGGGGTGATGCTGACCTCAGACATGGGTGCACTCCAGCCTCAAAGTGCCATTGCCCACCTGCCCCCCTCTGTGCACACAAGACAGGCCCCTTGTTACACAACCCATGGGTACCCTTTGGAGAGTACCACAGAGAATATAACCTGTTCCAGCCAAGCAAAGACAACTACAAGCTGAGAAACATGAAATGCATCTTTGATGAATTCTGCCTTTGAAAGAAAGGGAGGAGGCAGGAGAACACAGAGGGGGTGCTAGAGGTGGCACGGAGTGGCAGAAATAGGAGACTGGGAAGGAAAGCTGCTTAGCTGGTGTGAGCAGAGCCTCCAGAGAGTTTCCTGAGCATGGCAAGGGCTAGAGTTTGTCAGACTTCAGCGGTGTCCCAGAAGCAGACAGACAAAGCAAAGCACAACAGTTAACCAGCAGCTTACAAGGAGTAGAGGGCTCCAATTACCATCATGCAGGACCCTGAGAAAGGAAAGACAGACTGGCTGGGAGCATCCCAGTTATCCAGGCTCATTAAAACTGTGTGTGCAGGGGGGAAAACATCCACGTTCTTGAGGCGTTTGAGGTGCACGTGATGCAAGAACCAGCCCCTTCCTCAGCTCTGCTGCCCGTTCAGGGCCCTGTTCCTCTTCCCTGTGGATCTGATGTGCTCTCAGTGCAGAGGCTCGCCTGGGATTTGCTTTTGCTTTGTGTCTGTGGGAAAACTGCAGCCGGTCAGGCGGCCGGTGCCGACCACGGATGGGCTGTGTGGGGAGGGTGCTGCCCCAGCCCCTCATCACTGCCCGTCCACACCCCACCCTGAGAGGCTGCCACATGTCTGCTCCTGCTTCTGATGTTAGAATTACATCTCTTGTGGGGAGACCAGGCTGTGGCTGTGCCAGGGGATGGGAAGGAGCAGCCAGGAGCAGTGGGAGCGACGGCAGGGCCATCGGTCCATCTCCAGGCAGCACAGCCCCGCTGCCCAGGTCCAGCCATTCACAGTGCCCTCCTGGTGTTCCCCCACCCCGGGGTCTCTGCTACACTCAGCACTGTGTGTGTAGAACTGCAGGAAGACACGGGATTCCTCCTGTTCCCTGTGAGAGGCCTGCAGCTTGGCTCATGTCACACGTGTATCGCTGCGTGCACAGGTAGAATGGAATCATAGAATGGCATGGCTTGGAAGGGACCCCAGGGATCACAGACCTCCAGGTAGAGCTGTGGGGTGGTAAATAAACCATCAGTGTTTAAAGAATCACTGCCCACATCCCCCACAGGCACAGACCTGTGCCTCCCCAGTCTGACCCATTTCACTTCCAGGAGAATTGCAGCTCAGCCCCAGGCAGTGACTTGCAACCTGTTTTGCAGGAGTGCTCAGAAAAGCGGATGCAGGGGAGCATGTTCCCTGCTTCCCCATTCATCTACTCCTACGATGATGAATGTGAAATCAAGAGAAGAGCCAGCAGATTGAAAAGAAAGGTTGCAGGTACGGTATACTTTGGGAGATCCCTCCTGCCTTTCAGTTCTCTGAAATACTTTCTCTGTGCTTGCTGCTTTTAGAAATACTGTGGGATTATTCTCACGTGTTGGGAAAAGCTATAGGGATTTGAAGGGGTAGTTCAGCAGTAGTGAAAGATTTGTGACTTTATTCAGCCGTGTCCATCACAGAATTTATTGTGCCAAAGCCACTAGGTGGGCGTTGTCAGGTGTTTTAATTCTAAAGACTCCACTGACATTAAAAATGCTATAAACGAGCACGCAGAGAATTAAACTGATTTGTTACGATTCCAGTCTGTTGACAGGAAAAAAAATTATGAAAAAAAAATCTCTGATTGATTTTTCTGCTGGGTGACTTCACCCACACGTTAGGAAGGCTGTGGTGGTGCAGGTAGGTTTTCTGTGTGGTGTTAACACCACCATGAGTGCTGGGCCCAGTGCTGGGCCCCTCACTGCCAGAAGGACATGGAGGGCCTGGAGCGAGTGCAGAGAAGGGCAACCAGGCTGGGGAAGGGGCTGGAGGGCAAATCCTCTGAGGAGCGGCTGAGGGAGCTGGGGGTGTTGAGCCTGGAGAAGAGGAGGCTGAGGGGAGCCCTTCTCCCCACCTGCCCTGCCCTGCCAGGAGGGTGCAGAGAGGTGGGCGATGGTCTCTGCAGCCAGGGGACAGGAGATGGGACAAGGGGCAATGGGCTCAAGCTGCCCCAGGGCAGGGTCAGCTCAGCTGGGAGGGAAAAGTTCTTCCCTGGCAGAGCTGTCAGGGCCTGGCCCAGGCTGCCCAGGGAGGGGCTGAGTCCCCAGCCCTGGGGGTGTTTAACAGAGGGGAGATGAGGTGCTCAGGGAGCTGGTTTAGCACAGCACAGGGGCGGGTGGACTTGGTGATCTTGAAGGGCTTTTCCAACCTGGTGACTCTGTGATTCTGTGACATGAACTGCTGTGCTTTACAGAGCTGCAGGAAGCAGGCCTCCTGCCAGAACAGCCAGAGACACCGTGGCGGGAACAGAAACACAGGCACCACCAGGCGAAGAGCAAGCCCTGGCAGGAGCACAGGAGGCACAGCAAGCATGGCAAGTGCCAGAAGAGGATGGAGACGTCTCAGGCACACAGATCCAGAGAAGAGAAGCGCAGAAGTGATAGAGAATTCAGTCACAATGTGGAGGAGGACTTCCCCAGAGGGTGTAAAACGCCGGGGCAGAAGAGCAGCAGAATCCATCGCAAGTCCATCTTCCAGGCGTTCTCAGGCAGCAAGGGTGCATATGTGAAGGAGCCTGTGGAAGGGGCTAAAAGGAAGAAGATATGGAAGAAACAGAAGGACGCTAGTCCTGATAGGAGTGATAATTTATTCCTCATTAAACAGAGGAGGAAGAAGTCTAAACAGAAATCCTGGTGATGAGGAAGTAGACACAGAGCACTGGCAGTTACTGTCTCCAGCTCTGCCTTCCGTTTATTTTGGTCCCTCTCTTTGCACACTGGATTTGAGTCCATCCAGAAACTGGGCAGGCATGCCCAGGCACCAGCACACAGCCATCATCTACGTCTGCTCCTGAAAGGGGGCCCGGTTGGCAGGTGGGACTGGGTGCTAGTGCCTGGCTGTACTTCCCAGCAGTCCCAGAATAGTCTGTAAGTTTATTTTCTGTGCTTGAGGATAGCGGGGGTTGGGGGTGAGGTGGGGTTGGGGCATGGGGAAGCATGGGTGGGGAAGGGGCCAGGTTTGGTAGGTTTGTTTCTTCACCAGTGAGATGTTGCTCTGCCTGCCAGAGCAGGCTCTGCTGCTGGGGAGACAGCTGACACTGGGGATACTCACTCTTTAGGAGGAATGGGGATAGAGACCAGGGACATGGATGCACAGCGTGTTCCCCAGGGCCACTCAGTCTGCTCCGGAGTGTGTCTGGGCACTGTTTCACTTCTGTCCCTCCCAGAGGGTGCTGCCAGCCCCTTGCCATGCTCTTCAGGACACGGCAGTCTCCCGGCTCGCACTCCGGAGAGTGGCAGCCTGGATCCATCACCCTCAGTGCCCTGGCTTTCCGTGCCTGGCGCAGGGAACAGCCCGGTCCCTGTCCCTGCTGAGGAGTCAGCAGGGCAGGAGAAAGCAGCTCAGGGTGGAGCAGAGTTTGCATCTAAATATGTCCTTGTTCTCCTTGGTGTGGAAGTTGTTTCTGTAGAAAAGACAGTGTTGTATGAGAAACGTGTTTGATTCCAGACGTACTGTGCTGAAATTTAGTTTTTTTTTAAAGACAAGTTATTTTTGTACACTGTTACTAAACAAGCACACTGTTAAGAGCTTTGTGGGAATGGGTACTTCATCAAAGGAACAATCCAAATAAAATTTTGCATTACCAAGCGTAATCAGAAAGCGTTGACTTCTCTTTCCTGAGCTGAAACCACATCCAGGCATTTTCTGGCTTCGAGAAGGAGACCATCTGTACTCTGCTGGCTCGTGACCCAGTCTGTGCTACACCACAGGTGTTTGTATCCTGCACTGAGGGCATCAGAGGAGGGCAAGTGGGTCTGCTAGAAAAAAATCAGCACAATTGTTCTGCCAGTGGTGCTCCATGTGGGTACCCCCAAAATTGGTCAGCTTTCTGTTTGGCAAGGAGAACAATGGTGTCGTAGGGACTGTATCACCCCATCTCAGAGGAGTTTGGGGTACAGCTACACCCACATAATACTGGGGAACCTAATGCCCAGTTTTGCTTACACGTGTCCTTTTTTGGCAACTGGAATTTGTTTTTGCTTAACCTCAGTGATTTCTTGATTGCAAAGTTCCTGATGGTACTCAAAATATAATCACTTTGAGCTTTAGAAAAAAGACCACACATGAGTTCAGCTCCTGAAAAGGATTGCCCTAACACCACAACTCATCTTTTCTTATACACTGTTTTTTACATCCCTTTTTGTTTGTCAATATTTGTCTCTGTGTGAACACACCTCTCTGGCAGCCTTCAGCCGAACCAGCCTGTACACTGGTGCACAGGGTTGTTTCAGATGTCGTATTAACATCGACTCCAGCTTTTCTGATGCACTGGTTGGGTCATCTGGCCAGTGAAGTTGTCACCAGGTGAGCAGCCATACAGTAAGACTCTGTCTCCTGCCACCCAGCTGGGCGACGCAGGACCCTCGTTTGCAGGTGTGTTTCCAGCCCCAGAGATGGAGCCCGACGGCATGCACCCCATCAGTGAACCTCACAGCCTGGTCTGAGTTAGAAGGGACCCCAAGGGTCCCAGAGCTCCAACCCCCTGCCACAGGCAGGGACACCAACCTCCAGGCCTGGAGCTACACAAGGTTGCCCAGGGCCCCAGCCAACCTGGCCTGGAACACCCCCAGGGACGGGGCACCCACCCCCTCTCTGGGCAGCCCCTTCCAGCCCCTCACCACTCTCTCTGCAAAGAACTTCCCCCCAGTCTCTCCTCTCCCCCTTCCCTCCTCCAGCTTCACTCCAGCCCCCTTGTCCTGCCAGTCTCTGCCCTTTAACAAGCCCATTCCCCTCCTGTTCCTGGGGTCCCTTCAGGGACGGGGAGGCTGCAGTGAGGTCCCCCCACAGCCTTCTCTTCTCCAGGCTGACCCAGCCCAGCTCCCTCAGCCTCTCTGCGTAGGGGAGCTGCTCCAGCCCTCTGAGCATCTCCGTGGCTCCTCTGACCCCTCTCCACCAGCCCCACATCTCTCTTGTCCTGGGGCCCCAGCTCTGGACACAGGACTCCAGCTGGGGAGGGCAGAGCAGAGAGGGACAATCCCCTCCCTGTCCCTGCTGCCACCCCTCTGCTGATGGAGCCCAGGATCCCATCGCCCTTCCCAGCTGCAGGAGCCACTGCTGGTCATGGGGAGTTTCTCATCCCCCTGACACCCAGGTCCTTCTCCTCAGGGCTGCTCTCCAGCAGCTCTTCTCCCAGGCTGTGTCTGTGTCTGGGATTCCTCCAGCTCAAGTGCAACACCTGACACTTGGCAGTGTTGAACCTCATCAGGTTCACTACGGTCCACATGGAACAGCCAGGAAATCATCTCCCCTTACAGCTGGAGAAGCAGAACCAAGCATCTGCTCCCTGTGCCCATGCAGTGGGCTCCACTCCTGCGTCTCCCATGGGACGTGGAGCCCCGCTGGGCTGTGTGTGGCGCCGGGGGGCTGTGGGGCTGCCGCTGTCCTCGATGCCTCCAGCACTGCCAGCCAGGCCACGCTCGGGCCAGTGATGGATTCTGCAGAACTTGGTGTGAAACCAACACAGGAGGAGATTTTGCCTGACACAAGAAAGGTGGGATCAGGGAAACGGCAAAAAGGGGTGATGCATTTTCCACCAGCAAAAGTATCACCACATTAGGCACTAGTTAAAGGGCAGCATTGCAGTGAAACCCTGCTCAGGACCAGGTGAAGTGCAGACTAAGCTACTCTCATCAAGCTGCATTTTATCCTATTAAACCAAAGTGTACTTCAGCCTGTCATTCCCTCCACCTGCTTCACACACTCACACACACACACACCTGCTTTAAAGAACTGTCATTCTTTACTCCAGAGATGCCTGGGACTGAACAACATGCTTATCCCAGGAGAGGACAGCGTCTCGAGGTCACAGCTGATGTGCACTGGTGGAGCAGCATGAGGAAACCTACACTGCCTGAATAAATCAAGGGCCACAGCTCAGCCCAGGCTCTGTGGGGGAGACGAGATGGATGGATCAAAAGGTCAGAGTCTTGTTTGATAATGGGGGCAGCTGTCCCAGGAGTGAAGAGGGGAGAAGGGAGTATTTGGTCTATCATTTGTTGCAGCCACTACACAGCAAGGTTGAGGAAGGAAGGAATACTGTGGTTTGAGGTGTACATCTCCACAGCGTACTAGTGTGCACTGGAAAGGAATTAAGCATGTCTTTGTAGCACAGTGGAGCAGAGGGCTTCCTCCTGGAAGCTCTCTTTTCCCTGAAGTCTGCCTAAAAATACCAATCTCTCTCTCGAGCCACAAGCTACTGCAGAATCTACTGTGAAAGTCGTGTAACCAAGCAGGTCTGAGCTGCACGGCCACCCTGTACCTCACCCCTGGGAGCAGTGACCGGTGAGAGCCACCCACACACCCCACAGAGCCAGTCACGCCTGGGGCACTGTGGCTGCATCCCAGTGCAGCCCCAAAGGTGAGGTCTGAACCCTGCAGCAGAAAGGGGATGTGCTCTGAGTCACAGGGACCAGGCAGGTCTCCAGCCAGATCACAGGGAAGCACTGGGCACGAGCAGCATCCTGCAGACAGCAGGGCTGAAATTCATCCCCCTCCTCCCATCAGACAGCTCTGCTGCCAAGGTGCAGGGTCCCACACTGCTCTCACTGGAGTGTGCTACCTCCTCCAGGCTGGCACCATTCCTCCAGCAGCAGCACTGGCCAGTCTGTCATGCTCACCACAGCTCTCCAGGCTGCTGTCCAGTTTGTCAGCAACTGGTAAAACCTTCTGCCCCAGGGACCCCGTGCAGCAAAGCCCTGTGGAGCCATGTCCCAGTGTGCCCAGGCAGAGGCTGCAGTGGGAGGAGGAGGAGCACGGTGTCCTGGTGCAAAGGTCACACAGGCTGGTGGACTCTGGCAGGAGTGCTTATCTGCACCCCATCTGCTGGTGCAGAGCCAAAGCCAGGACACAGATCCCAATACCTGCTGAGCAGCCAGGAGCTGAGTGCAGGTGTGACCCCCATCGCCCCTAAAACCACCTGTCTTCCCTTGGTGCAGGAGCTGCAGCTGTACCCCTGGCTCAGAGCACACGCAGCTTCCAGCCCTTCATCTTGGCCAAGCAGTAGCATCATGCTGCGAGTCAATCACAGGGCATGACTAGGATGGGATTTGCTGTACTTGGCGACAGAGCATCCTGGCTCTGGCTTATTCCTTAACCACAACTCAGAGGACACCGTTGCCCCCAACTCTGGACATCCTCAGATTTGTCTGACTCATGCTTCATCCTGTTTTAAGGCAGGTCTCTTCTGGGAAGATGAGTACCACCTCTGGTCCTCACAGGACCTACACAGGACCAGTAGCCGCCAGCCATGGTCACCAGTAGCTTGAGCAGCCTCCGCCTGCACTGCCTCCCCCACGTACTGCAGGTGTGGAAGCACAGGCTAAGGCACCAGCACAGGCATTTGCTGCCGTAGGTACATGTTGCCAGCCCTGGCAGAGGTGATGGCAGGAAGGGAGACGGGCAGGTCGATGGGCAGAGCTGCAGGGTGGCATTGTGCCACCAAGACAGGTTGCAGGAGAGCATGTGCCTCCGAGCAGCTCCGGACCGGACCCAGCCCTGACCAGTCAAGTCCTGCCCATGGCGACCTTGCAGACCCCCAAGCCACAGGACGACCTCACTGCCACATCTTGTTCCACCTGCATGTCACTGGACAGCTCTTCCAGGAGTGCTGAGTTTGTGCCCTGTGAGCAAATCAGTGCAAAAGCCAGTCCCAGGTTCACAGATGCTCCTTCCACCTGCTCGCTAGCAGGGCTGTGAAGGGCATGATCCCACACCTGCAAAAGGACTTTTCCTGGAGGAAATGGGTTGCATCCAGCCCACAGCATGTGCATGGGTTTGGGAGATGATTTGAGCAGTGAAGTTAAATGCTAGGTATGGATTATAGCCTGTCCCCTTTCCCAGTCACGGTACAGGTGTCATCCAGGAGGGAATCTCCTGCTCTGCAAGAGTGACTCAACAAGCCCCAGGCAGCAGCTGAGCACCACATGCTGCTCGCTGGGTCCCGGAGGAGAAACAGAGAGAGCCTCCATGGGCTGGGGGAAGGACAGTTTCCTGACAGAAGCACCATGAAAGTAGAACAGTAACAGGAAATGACACACTGGGTGATAACACTGAGTACCTTACAGACCCCGATCTCAGAGTGCTGCAGGACAGGAGGACCAACCCAGCGCCCCAGCCACACTGGGACTGCCCTGGGAAGCACCCAGCCCTCCCTGCCCAGCCCCTTCGATGGGGGAGCGACGTCAGGCAGTGAGGAACCTCACCTGGGCTGGCTGCTTGGGGAAGGGGAGCTCTGGCCGGGCCAGAACCATGATAACAAGTCAAAAAATATGTCAGGCTGACAAACCATGAGTGAGGGGAACTGCCTACCTGGACAAGGCTCCTGCTGGACCACGGCTGCCAGTGGGTGCATTTCCTAAAGCAACGCCAGAGCAGGAGGACTGGGGTTGCCAGGAAAGCCTGTCTCCAGCACTCTGACTTCCTAATCTCCAGGTCCTGCAGAAATGCATTTTTATCCTGTTCTGCAGGATTGAGGCAGAACACGAGGTGCCGTGTGGGAAATTCAGCACGTGCTGAAACGAACGGGCAAAGCTTTCACCTTCCAGCCACAGATGGAGCAGCAGGTGAACCGCAAGCAGGTTCACCTGGCCAGGCTGGAGAGCTGGGCAGGGAGAGACCAGATGAGGTTCAACAAAAGCAAGTGGAGACTCTGGCACCTGGGAAGGAACAACCACTGGAATCAGGACAGGCTGGGGGTGACCTGCTGGAGAGGAGCTCTGTGGAGAAGGACCTGGGGTGCTGGTGGGTGACAGGGTGGCCATGAGCCAGCAGTGTGCCCTGGGGCTGAGAGAGACAGTGGGATCCTGGGGGCATCAGGAGTGTGGGCAGCAGGTGACAGGAGGGGATCCTCCCCCTCTGCTCTGCCCTGCTCAGGCCCACCTGGAGTGTTGTGTCCAGTGCTGGGCTCCCTGGGATCAAACAGCCAGGGATCTCCTGGAGAGAGTCCAGAGGAGGCTACGAAGGGGATGAAGGGCCTGGAGCATCTCCCCTGTGAGGAAAGGCTGAGGGAGCTGGGGCTGTTCAGCCTGCAGAGGAGAAGCCTGAGAGGGGATCTGATCAATGGGGATCAAGAGCTGAAGGGTGGGACCCAGGGGCCATGGGCAGCCTCTGCTCAGTGTCTGTGGGGACAGGACAAGGGGCGATGGGCTCAAGTTGGAGCCCAGGGAGTTCCCTCCAATGTGGGGAAGAACTTCTTGGCGGTGAGGGTGAGGGAGCCCTGGGACAGGCTGCCCAGGGGGTTTGGAGTCTCCATCTCTGGAGATCCCAGCCCCGCCTGGACGCCTGTGTGACTGATATGTGCTGGGGAGCTGCTTTGGCAGGGGGGTTGGACCCGATGAGCTCTTGAGGTCCCTTCCAACCCCTACAATTCTATGATTCTAAGCTTTATGCTCCTCCTCTTCCCCTTAGCTCACGCGTTAAGAGGTTTCTGTTGGGCTCCTCCTGGATTTTCTATGCACTGTGGGTTTTCATTATGTCTTATAATTTTCCCTGTAATGATTTACTTTAAATGAAAGAAGAGAGTCAGCAGCAAGCTATTTTTAAAATGACACACACACACATCCTGAGGTTTTCTTAACTTTTAAAATTCATTAGCAAGGCTGCCTCAGTTAAAGGAGGAAGCACCACCTGAAGTGGATGTTGTACAGGGATCGCATCCATCCTCATCATCCTTAGCGTGGCGATTTGGGCTTCCACTTCCCTGTCTGTCCTGGCTCCAGCCAGGCCGGAGCTCCCATCCCTGAGCAGCCAACACAGGTGAGGCGACTCAGCCCGGGCTGGTCCCTCACCGCCTGGCATCGCTCCCCATCGAAGGGGCTGGGCAGGGAGGGCGGCTGCTGGGTGCTTCCCAGGCATCCTGAGTGCGGCTGGACGTGGGGTTGGGGCTCACGTTGGGGCGGCTCAGCAGTGTTCCTGCCTCCTTGCTCTGTGTTCTCAACGGGGCTGCACTCTTTGGGGTTCCTGTTCCCGGGGTGCTTGTCAGTCACTGTCCTGATCCCCAGCCCGGCGGCTCCGGCTGCTTCTCCTGTGGGAGTGAGCGAGCGGCGTGTGGTGCTTGGGCCCTGCTCAGGCCTGAACCGCTGCGCTCTCTGCTACATGGGTGCAAGAGAGCCAAAGGCGTTGAGACTCAGGCCCAGCCTGCGTGTGCCTGAATACAGCTGCCAGCACCTCAGAGGAGCGTGGGGCCAGAGGAGCTCCCAGTGCTGCTTCTGTAATCAGTCTGGGCAGCAGCTTCAGACAAGGAGACACAAGCTGGCAGCTGCCTGTCTCCTCCTCGCCGCTGGCTGGCATGAGGACATCCTGGAGAGGGACAGAAAGCCTCCTTGCCTTGCCATGGCTTTTCCAAGCTTTTTGGGGAGCAGGCATTGACTCCGAGAGCTGCCCAGCTCCCGCTGACAGGGCCCAGCAGCACGAGCAGCCACCTGGCTGTGCTCCCCAGGCGATGGCAGAGAGCTGGACACCGCAGGAGAGCCGTGGGCCGGCTCGGCAATGCCAGCAGGACAGTGGTGTGCCAGCAGCGACACGACGCTGGCGCCACGGCAGCGTGTGGGAGCACCACAGTGTGGGAGCACCACAGCAGAGTGTGGGAGCACCACGGCAGCGTGTGGGAGCACCACAGTGTGGGAGCACCACAGCAGAGTGTGGGAGCACCACGGCAGCATGTGGGAGCACCACAGTGTGGGAGCACCACAGCAAAGTGTGGGAGCACCACAGTGTGGGAGCACCACAGCAGAGTGTGGGAGCACCACAGCAGAGTGTGGGAGCACCACAGTGTGGGAGCACCACGGCAGCGTGTGGGAGCACCACAGTGTGGGAGCACCACGGCAGTGTGTGGGAGCACCACAGTGTGGGAGCACCACAGCAGCGTGTGGGAGCACCATGGCAGAGTGTGGGAGCACCACAGCAGAGTGTGGGAGCACCACAGCAGAGTGTGGGAGCACCATGGCAGTGTGTGGGAGCACCATGGCAGCGTGTGGGAGCACCACAGTGTGGGAGCACCACAGCAGCGTGTGGGAGCACCACAGCAGAGTGTGGGAGCACCGCTGCCTAAGGGACATCAGGGTGAGCCCGCAGTGTCTGCAGCCTGCAGCCACCCAGCCAGGCGGCAGCGGCTGAGGGGCCCTGCTCACAGGATGCTCGGCGGTGCCCCCAGCCCCTGCCCTCCGCGCAGGGGGATCCAGCGGCGCGTGGCACTGCTCACTGCTCCCTTCTCCCGTCAGGGTTTGTCTCTGCCAGCCCGAGGAGCTGCTGGCTGCCGCGCACGGTACTAGTGCGGGCTGTGGCACCGCCTGGCACGGCAGCCAGTGATTGCACTCCTTTGCATTGCAGAGCGATTATTAGCACCTCAGTTCATTATCAAAGCAAATTTAATTTTTCAGTGTAAAGGAGCCGGTTGTATTTATAAAGGAAACGCTGTTGATACAGCCAGAAAAAATTAATTCAGGGCAAATGTAAGGAAAATTAATAGTCTTTAACCAGGGCAATATTTGACTGTGTCTAATTGTGCTTTGCCAGGTAAAGTACACTGTCTTTGTAAAGTCCCGACAGAGATTCCTGCAGAAACGTTTTACGCTGCTTCTGATGAAACTGCACTTAAACACTGGGGGTTTTAATTAACCTCCTACCAGTCTGGCCAAATCGTGTAAAAACTGTTGTGGAAACTCAGTGTTCTCTCATGTATTTGGCAGAGGCGTTGTGTACGTTCAGGAAAGCCTTGTCTAATCCAAACCTGCTCAGGCAGAGGAAAAAGGCAAGGGAAAGGAGAAACCATGGAGGGGGAAAGGGCTGTAGAGAGCCCCTGGAGCACGGGGCAGGTCCTCACTGGCAGGATGGTGGCACAGACACCAGCCAGACTTGCCTGATGCCACATATGAGTCAGGGCCTTTCCCCTGCCAGCCATCCCAGCATGGATGGGGGGTACTTGCTCCTGAAAAGCAGGACAGGCAGTAGGATGCTGATGAGGAGCAGTGGATCTGCACTTGGCTTTGAATGAGAAGCTGAAGAACCAGGTCCTGCCCCATGCCCAGCTCACCACAGAGGGCTTCTCCCTGCACCTTTCTGTGTGCCCCAGCTGGGCTTTCCCCTGGCAGACCAGCAGGAGAGCACAGTCACACTGCAACAAAAGCCCAAAGGCTGCTTGCTGGACAGGTGCCTGTGGTCACCCAGGACAGGACACGTCCCCTGGGTGATCCCCACCAGGCAGAGTCTTCCATGGCAGACCCCCCTCCTAAGGATGACTGTGGCTGTGGAACCGGCAGACAAGGGGGGCCACGGGGAGCCCCAGAGTGGAAGGTTCAGCAGGTATTCAGTAGGCTGCCCAGGGGGTGTGGAATCTCCTTCTCTGGAGAGATTCCAGAGCCATCTGGATGCCGACCTGTGCGCTATGAGCTGGGGAGCTGCTTTGACAGGGGGTTGGACCCCATGAGCTCTCGAGGTCACTTCCAACCCCTGTGATTCTGTGAGTCTGTACTGAAGGGACTGATGTGGGAAAAATCTGAGACACACATAGAGCTCTGCAGTGCTCCTCAGGAGTTGTTTTCTGCCATCAACATGCTGACGGAGGTGACTTTTTAATGGTGGGCTGCTAGTGCACAGCAAGAACAGGTTCAGTAGAAGAGGCACAAGCCCAGCCAAGGATTAGGTGTCTCCTGGGTCAGAATACCACAGCTCTGTTTCCTCCTGGTTCTCTGAAGGTTTCCATATCCTGGCTAAGGCCCAGCCCCTCTACAGGGCAGCTGCCCTGATGGAGACCAGCAGGAGACCTGCATCCTTTGTGTGAGGTGACCCCAGGTCCAGACCCGCAGGACATGGGGTGTCTGGTAACACCTTCCCTGTTGCACTTGAGCAGAGGCCTGTCGAGGGGCTGATTCCGGTGCCAGCGCTCCCACCGCTTTCACGGGGCCTGTGTAGGTACCACGGCTTTTCCCTGGCAGGCAGCTGAGCACGGACCAGCCGCTCGCTCACCCTGATGGGATGGGGGAGAGAATCCCAAGAGTGAAAGAGAGAGAACCTGTGGGTTGAGGAAAACACAGTTTAATAGGACACACAGGAAAAAGGAAATCCGAGATCCCAAACACAGCACTACACCCGCTGCCAGACGGAAAATGAGCTCTATCCCTGCCAAAACCAGCACCCTCAGCAGAGGACACGCTGGACTCCTGCAGTGCCCAGTGGGCTGAGGTGACAGCTCTGAGCAGTCCCAGGGCAAAGTCTCCTCTTGTCAGCACCCATGTTGCCTGCTGGCTGCAGACAGGGGCAGGGAGGTGCTGGCGGCGCTGCCTGCTGACGGTTTGATGCCTCCTGCTCTTGGCCAAGATGCAAAGCTTGTCCAAGCTTTGGAAGGGCAAACTGGAGGGCCTCAGCACATGACAGCACAAGGTGGGCAGGATGGGCCCCCCTCTTCCTTGCAGAGGGAAGTTCTGCCCCCACAGCATCCTCCCCCAGCCCTGCGGACAGTCCCAGCCTCTCAGCCTGCCACCACACTCAGCCCTCCCCAGGACAGCTGGGAGATGCGCCGTCTTCCCAACTCAGCCTGCCAACTTGAAGCCAATTTGCATTGGATAATTATTTTCAATTAAGTGATAACAATCCTGTTCTGAACAGAAATAATCTTGTCCAAAGGCCAAACAGTTTATCCCGTCTCAGAGATGAGGCTGCAGCTTTGTGCAGGCGCACGTCAGTGTCAGCGCCCTTATCGGCTCCGCCGCGCTGAAGGGTACGGCTGGCGGCCAGGCCGGGCCCTGCGCAGTCCCACGCGCCCACAGCCACTGCTGCACCCCCTCCCCATCCCCACCAGCACCTGCCCCCCCGCACAGGCCCACCGGCACTCCTGTCCCTTCCCGCTGCCGGGGTGTGCAGCCCTGGCTGTTGCGTTCCAGTGCCCAGGGGGAGTGGAGCTGTTTTTCCTCTGGGCATCTCAGCAGCACACGGTCTGTCTTCATCCTGCTGCAGCACCATGTGGAGCTGGGCACGGGCTCGGCACAGCAAGGAGCAGCTGGAACAGAGACGTGTGCTGAGACAGCCCCAAATTCCCTGGGTGCCCAACCTGACAGAGAGGACTCGAGCGTGATTCTGACAGAGCAGCCCCTTCCTTCTCAGCATCCTCCCCACTGAGGACATCTGGCCTCTGCAGGAGGCATCCAGGTGCCCTTGTGAGCCTCAGCACTGGTTGTTTGCAAGTGTCCATGAGCCACCGAGGGCCACAGAATCATCGAATCATCGACTGGCATGGGTTGGAAGGGACCCCAAGGATCACAGAGCTCCAACCCCCTGCCACAGGCAGGGACACGCAGCAGGTGGTGCGTGTGGGTTGGTGACTCTCCCTCAAGGAGCTTGGCCTGTAAGCAGTCCATCTTCAGCTTGGCTGTCACGAGAAAAGGCGAGTGGGTCTGCTGCCACCGAAGTACTGACCGGGCTGGGTCCTCCGCCATCCTTCCCTGGGAGGGGCAGCACCCACCTGCCAGTTTGACAGAAGCCTCAGGAATTTGGTGCTGAGATCTGGAGACACTGTCCAGCTGCAGCGTGAGAAGGGGGAAGGGCTGTGGCAGCGCTCCATCGGAGGCACCAGGCGAGCAGGGTCTGTGCTGGGCAGAGCCGCTTCCAGAGGCACAGCCCTCCGTGGCCACAGACTGTCCCGGGTGGCTTCCTGCCCCTCATCCATCCCTGCCCGCTGCCACCGCTGGCGAGGGGCATCTGGGAAGCTGAGCGGGACCGGCTGGGCGGTGGCAGTTGTACCCACCCCGATGTCTGCACCAGGGGTGGAAGTTGGGGAAGGGAGGGGGTTGTTGGCTTCTGTTTTAATCCACCAAAGCCCAGTCAGTTGGGAAGATTGGACTCCGGAGCTCCTGCAAGTGAAAAATAGCAAATCCAATATCTTTTTAGTGGTGTTTTTATATTCAAATTAGACATAATCTCCATGAATAAAATTACTGTTCCCAAAGGGATCATGCCCAATTTAAATGTATAAAATGTCATTAAAAGGGCGCTGGCTTGCTATTAAAATTTAACTCCAGCAAACCCCCAATGTCATTTGTATTATAGTTTTACAATTAAGCCAGAGATGTTGGAAATAATAGTTTTGATGTACAATCTGGTACCATACAGTAGGAGTGCATTGTTCCTAAGACTGCAGCCAGACCCGCTGCTGGAAACACAGCCACAGCGGAGCAGCTGTGTCACCGGGGACCGGGGCCCCCTGGGTGGGGGCACAGTTGTGGCACTGCCAAGGGCTGCGGGGTCAGCAACAGGCCTGGTACCAGGCTGTGCCCTCGTCTCCTGTGTACAGTGCAGTCCCAGCTGAGATGACAGCTCTGGCAGGGACATGGACAGCATAAGCTGACATCCCACTGGAAGGACCCCGTGCGTGGGGCTGGGAGCAGCCCCCTCTCAAGGCCATGAAAGCAGGCCCAGAACGGTGCTAGGCAAAGGATGGGCATCCCTCTGCTTGCAGTCTGACTGTTTCAAAAGCAAAATGCTGGGAGCAAGCAAGGGCCGGGCCGCAACACCAGCGGGTTATGGCTGCAGGGTAGGGGCTGCTGGGCTTGCGTAACGGCTGCCAGATGCCCTGACAGAGGGAGCACTGCCAAGGAGGAGGCGGCGGCATCGGCAGCGCCCTGAGGACCAGGTCTTCCCTGTCGGGATGGGAGCACACCTGTCACCCCACGCAGCTCCGCTCCTGAAGCTGTGGTGCTGCTGAGGATGAGCAGCAACACCGGCTCTGGCTGGGCAGAGGTAAATCCCCCCTGCCCTGCCCCGGCACCCGAGCTCAGTGAGCTCCCAGGAGGGAAGATGCAGCTTCTGCAGGGGTTGGTGTGCCCATGCTGGCTGCCACATCCATGCCACGGATATGGCTCGCCACAGCCACGGTGGCCCAAGATGAGGGGCAAGGCAGAGAGCAGCTTTGCGCAGGGTGCCACGGCCTGGACACAGGCAGCTGCAGAGGAGCTCAGTGCTGCTGCCAGGGGCAGGAACCCCCTGGCAGGGATCGTCCTGGCAGCGGGTGCAGCTCGGGAAGTGGCAGAGGGGACGCAGGGCAGGCAGGAAGAGGCCTGTGCTGGGAAGGTGGTGCAAGCTGTTCGCCCACCTCTCCCAGGCTCATGCCAGGCCTTTGCTGTAACAGACCAGCTCAGCTGCTGGCTGTTTTCCCCCAAAACAGTGCCAGGAGACGGGGGTCCTGTCGCAGGAAACAAGATGTGGGCAGACCCTGTGAGCACGACACAGGGGCAAGCAGAAAGGGCTGCAAGAGCAAGAGTGTGGACACGGGCTCCCCAGGCACAGCCCCGGGGAAGGAAGGCACGGTGGTGACGGGCAGCCGTGCTGGGGAGGGCTGTGAGCAGCAGGCACAAGCTCCGAAGGGCTGTGGGCTGCGGCAGGGTGCCACGAGCTGAGGCAGCACACACAGCCTGGAGCACGCTGTGACCTCAGCAGACCTGGCACGCTTTGCTTCCCGGAGCCAGCAGCAGACTGCGCACCGACACACCGAGTCCCCTGCGAGGGACGGCCCAGAAACAGCCCTCCCTCTCTGCCAGATAATGACCATGCATTAAAAGGTAGAATGCACAGCTAAATATGCAGTTAGCTGTCAGAGTAAGCAGGTGAGTGAATACTCATGTTATAAAAAAAATTCAAATTTAACTAATATGCAATTAATGGGGCAAAACATTCAAAAGTATTTATTACTTTGGGGAACAGAACACCTTCCCAAGCATTTTAATTCCTGCAGTAATGCTCTGAAAACAAGGATCACACTCAACCTCTCTCACTCTCCTTCTTCCCCAAAGAAGAGGAAACCCATGTTAAAGCCCAGCAGTCCTGTGGGTGGGACAGAACTGCCCAGCAAAAATTCAGACCCCTGGGAAGGTGTGATCAGCCAGACATCCACAACAGGAGGAAAGTAAATACCCCAGCATGGACTTTGACAAAACCAACCCAGCTTCTGGCCTGCGCCCCGGCCAGGCACAGCAGGAGCCCCCAGGGCACGAGGGGCTGCCCCAGCACAGGCAGACTCAGCAGCTGAACTTCATAGAATCACAGGATCACAGGGGTTGGGAGGGACCCCCAGAGCCCATGGGGTCCCACCCCTGCCCAAGCAGGGTCCCTAGGACAGGTCAGGGCTGGAATCTCTCCAGAGAAGGAGACTCCACACCCCCTGGGCAGCCTGTCCCAGGGCTCCCTCACCCTCACCACCAAGAAGTTCTTCCCCACATTGGGGGGAACTCCCTGGGCTCCAACTTGAGCCCATCGCCCCTTGTCCTGTCCCCACAGACACTGAGCAGAGGCTGCCCATGGCCCCTGGGTCCCACCCTTCAGCTCTTGATCCCCATTGATCAGATCCCCTCTCAGGCTTCTCCTCTGCAGGCTGAACAGCCCCAGCTCCCTCAGCCTTTCCTCCCAGGGGAGATGCTCCAGGCCCTTCATCCCCTTCCCAGCCTCCTCTGGACTCTCTCCAGGAGATCCCTGGCTGTTGGATCCCAGGGAGCCCAGCACTGGACACAACACTCCAGTGGGGCCTGAGCAGGGCAGAGCAGAGGGGGAGGATCCCCTCCTGTCACCTGCTGCCCACACTCCTCCTGATGCCCCCAGGATCCCATTGTCTCTCTCAGCCCCAGGGCACACTGCTGGCTCATGGCCACCCTGTCACCCACCAGCACCCCCAGGTCCTTCTCCCCAGAGCTCCTCTCCAGCAGGTCACCCCCAGCCTGTCCTGATTCCAGCAGTTGTTCCTTCCCAGGTGCCAGACTCTCCACTTGCTTTTGTTGAATCTGGTCTCTCCCTGCCCAGCTCTCCAGCCTGTCCAGGTCTCTCTGGATGGCAGCGCAGTGTCCTGCGTGTCAGCCACTAGTCCCAGCTTTGTACCATCAGGTACTTGCTGAGGGTGGATGCTGTTCCCTCATCAAGGTCGTCAATGAAGATATTAAACAGGACTGGACCCAACACTGAGCCCTGGGGAACACCGCTGGTCACAGGTCTCCAGTCAGACTCTGCTCCACTGATCACCACTTGTCCTCCCTTCCCGGCGAGTGAGAGGTCCCAGCAGCACCCGTGGCAGCCAGCGTCACCGTGTCCTCAGCCAGCCTCCTCTGCCATCGCCTGAGTTCCTGCTGGGGCACCTGCAAGCAGCCTGCCAGATGGGAAGCATCCATCTGAGACAGGCCACCCGGACGCCCTGCTGGCGCTGCGGGCGGATCACTTTGCCTTGTCACTGTGTTTACGAGGGTGAGAGAATTTTTCACTGCCACGGTATTTTCCCCATTAGCTATTACAAGGAGATGCTGCTGGAGGGAACGAGGAAAAGGCTTCTCCTGTGCATGACTGAGCTGCAAAGGCCAAATCAAAGGGACAGGTTGTGCCCTGGGTAATTCGTACCTTGATTTCCATGTTGAAACATGATCAACCATCTCACAAAGACCCCGTTTCCTTCCCACACCCTCATGTCTTGCTCCCCGCTGTGATGAACGCAGCCGAAATTCCAGCAGTATGCCCTTGGTCCCCAGGCTCTGCACCCACCATGGGGATGGATCCCAACGTGCCAGTGCCTCCCGGCTCTCTGCAGAGCCTCTGACACCGCTGTGGCCACAGAGAGCTGCAGCAAAACCTCAGGGACGGCAGCACAGAGGAAAGGCGAGGCCTGGGGACCGTGCTGCACATCGGCAGCAGGGATGGGTGGTTGACTCCGCTGCTCTGGACAGCGGGCTGTGCCCATCCTGTCCTCTCCGGGCTCCAGACAGCGTGTCCCCCCCACAGGCTTCCCATGTGCAGGCACACAGGGCTGGTGGGAGGGAGGAAACGGCCGGCAGCAGCTCCTGGCAGCTGCTCCTCCCCAGCTCCTGTGAGCTGGCTCTCCCCAGCCCCGCCATGGCCACAGTTCTGCAGCAGGCTCTGCTGCCATCCCCCCCAGGGCCCCCGGGGATGGTGCCAGGCGGCACACGGGTGTCTGGGGGGACCCTTACCACAGCGGAGCCAGCAGAGAGCATCCCAGAGCACCACTGTGCTTCTCCGCCCCTTGCTGCTTCTCCCCTCGACGGGGCCACACGTGGCTTCCCTGCCAGCGGCAGCAGCACAAACCCCTGTGAGGGCCAACAGGAACCACAGCACCGGTGTCAGCGACTGTGGAGCGGAGCTGGCATCCCTACAGGCTTCTCCTGGGTGGAGCTGCCCTGAACAGCTTGCTCCCGCACGCACAGGGAGACCGAGAGCCCCAGTGGGCTCCAGATACTGCTGAGCATCCTCCCCGGAGCACTTCCTGCACATCCTGCCCGAGGGAGGGAGTTTTTGCTCTTATTGCCAGTGAGAAGCATCAACATAACAAAAAAGACGCTTTTCTTTTAAAGGAGCTTTCCAAATTTAAAGAAGGTTTCCAAATCTGTGCTAATATCATCAGAACACTGGAGTCATTAGGTGGCTGGCAACACACTGGGTCATGTTTTGCTTTAAAATTCCAAAATGGAAATATGGTCAGATTTAGCATCCAGCAGGGAAATGCCCCCCATCCGGGCACTTCCAACAATAGATCGCATCTAAAACAGTCCCGAGTTCAGTCCTGACCACTAATGCTCTGCACAATCACACGAAAAAAAAAGAAAGTCCCTTTTAATTCTTAAAAGGAAAACAGTTTAATCATGGTAAGAAACTATACCTTCAGGGTATCGTTTCAAAAATACAGGCAGAGATTAGAAGGGATTTGCGAGATTGTGTTTATTCCCAATTTAGGTGCTTTCCATAAATTAATTATAAAAGCAAGCCCAAACCAGCCAGAAGTACACTGGGAAATTCTCAGAGTGTTAGTCATTTTCATGCACTAATATTCATGCCATCTGCCTGCCTTTTCTCTCTTTTCTCTGCATGCTCCATTGTTAACTGCAGCCTGCCTTCCCACGCCGTGTTTGGTCCCTCTCCCCCTCACCCCGCTGCAGGTAGTTACCCTGAGCACACTGTTGTATTTTCACTGAAAGAGCATTAAAAGGAGGAAGGCTTGTTTTGGTAACTGGCACTGATGCGTGGCAAACGGCGCCGCGTCGCAATGCGGACGCGAGCCCCCCTTCCCTTCCCTTCCCTTCCCTTCCCTTCCCTTCCCTTCCCTTCCCTTCCCTTCCCTTCCCTTCCCTTCCCTTCCCTTCCCTTCCCTTCCCTTCCCTTCCCTTCCCTTCCCTTCCCTTCCCTTCCCTTCCCTTCCCTTCCCTTCCCTTCCCTTCCCTTCCCTTCCCTTCCCTTCCCTTCCCTTCCCTTCCCTTCCCTTCCCTTCCCTTCCCTTCCCTTCCCTTCCCTTCCCTTCCCTTCCCTTCCCTTCCCTTCCCGGAACCACTCCCAGTTCTGCGCCTCCTCGCCCTTCTGGGCTCCCTGGCGGGGCCGTTTGCAGAGGGCAGGGGCTGGAGTCCTCCTCCCAGCATCTCCGGCGAGGAGGAGAGCGTGGGATGGAGCTGGGCTTGCCCTTGGCCCTTCCCACAGCACGGAGCGAGGTGGTGGGAGAGCTGGGGAGCTGCGGCGCTGCCTCTGTCCCCGCGATGAAGCGGAGCAGGTTGCCCATTTCTCTAGGGCAGGTTTCCACATCCTGTGAAGAGACTTCTGGGCCAGCTCGCAGTGGTGATGCAGGAGCCAAGATTCCCCCAGACAAGTTTCCTCCAGCAGCTGTCACATCTCTGGAAAGCGACGTCAGCGATGCAAATCCAGCAACGCTGCTTGGGGGGCAAGCACCTGCTGAGACTGGGGAGCAACAGCTCACCTTGAGACAGGACAAGACCTGACAAAACCTGGTCCCCATGCCGCCAACACCGCTGCAGCCTGCGAGGAAGGAGCATGGGGCAGACGAATCTTCCCCCATCTTGGAAGCCACAGCACCCACAGACCCCACCCAGCCTCATCCGTCAGCTTTCGGCCCCGGAAGGGGACTGGGTGAGAAGGGGAGATTAAAGAAATCAGTGAGGTTGAAATCCCTAATGGAGACAACATGGTTTTCTTCCCTTCCAAATCCTCCAAAGATGCTGTAGAATAATCACGAGGTGATAGCCCAGTACACATTCACCCTGTGGTAAAGGCAGCCTTTGAGCTGGCCCACGGACTGTGGAACGTCACAAGGCCTAACATGGCAGCGCCCTGCACACTGTGCCCCACCTCCAAAACCTCTTGCCCTGCAAGCTGCACGAAGGAGAGCGGTCAGCCCAGCTGTGGGCACAGCCAGGCAGGCAGTGAGACAGGCACACAGAGGCACAGGGTGACGTGGGCACACAATGAAGCACACACAGTGATGCAGGTGCACAGCCAGGCAAGTGGGAGCAGAGGGAACTTCAGAGTGGGACGGGACAGGGAAGGCTCCTGCTGGCCTCAGGCCCTGGCTGGGTGGGCAGTGCGCTCCCACATGCAGCTCCAGGTCCCTCCATCCAAGGGCAGCAAGGAGAACAGGGAAATATTTGGAGGAGCGGTGCCAAAGGACACCAGCTCTCCATGGGACAGGGCACAGCCACCTCCACATGTGCAGGTGCCAGAGGCAGCAGACAGCTTAGAGCCCTGGGCCAGGGACTGAGGGATCGCAGAGTCACGGGATGTCTCAGGTTGGAAGGGATCCATGAGCCTCATCAAGCCCAGCTCCCAGCACCTCGTGACTACCTCAGCTGAACCGTACGAGGAGGAGCACCAGCCAGACACCACCTGCGCTCTGACTGCTTCTTACATGGGGACATTGCCAGATGGGTGCTGGTGGGCCAGCAGGGCCTGTAGGACCACAGCACGAGGCCTGTCCATGGAATAAAATCTTCCCATTGCCAGAAATCCTGGAGATGACAGGGAAAATGACGTTTTCCTTCTCCAGCATGCCCCCACGGGTCCCTGCCTCCATGCTGCCTCTTTGTCACCCTGTCAAGGCTCATAACACCTCCAGGCAGCTTTCTCCAGCCATCACCTCACCCAACGATCCAGCATTTATAGGATGAAGGTGCCAGAGGCCCTTGCTCATCAAATTAAGCCATAGGTTTGTGAGCATCTCATCCTTTCCACTGTCCTACCTCCACAGCTGCCACATCCAGTGATGGGACTGTGGTGCCCCCGGCACTGCTCAGAAGTCCCAGAGCAGGTTTCTGTGATCCTGGGGCTGTGTGTCTGTCTGCAGCTGGAGGAGACACAGCCCTGGATGCAGCAGCATGAAGGGCAGGAGCAGCAGGAGGCTGCCAGCCCCACTGATGCTGAGGTCTGCAGCAGTGGGGAACTTCTACCCTCACTGGGATGTTGTCTGGCAAGGGCAGAACCTTGCACTGGGATGGTCAGTGAGCATGGGTGCAGTGACAAGGATGACCGGCGAGGTCCTGCTCTGCTGGGGACACACCATGGTGCATCCAGGCTGGACAGTGGTGCTGGCACCAGTGTGCTGCTCAGGGCAGCCTCTTCCAGCCAGGAACTGCTGGTTTTGCCAGTACACCCAGGCATGGGCTGCCAACATCACCGACTCAGCTCCGGTGCTGGTGAGGGACCTTGGGGGAGAGAGAGAGCCAGCCCAGCCCCGCTCCCTGCGGGTGAGGGACATGCAGAGCAAGTGGCACAGACTCACAGGTCACATCACTTGGGTGTGCAGACCCCCTGGTCCTCCACTGCTCCCCCAGCCTGCCACTGCCAGTGTTCAGCTTTGCCCCTTGAGACATACAGTGCATCCTGAAATGGGAGTGCAGACGTGCCCCGTGGCACAGTTATCAATTAACCAGCCCGATCCCAGCAAACAGGCTTTGCACTGAGAAGCAACCAATGGATTTGGTGGGTGTATGTGGGGATGGAAGTCCACCACCAGCCCTCTGGCAACTGCTTTTCTAGTCCAGGCTGATATAATAAACCCCTGGGAAACTGGTTCTCACCCCAGCGTTCCCTGGAGAGCCATGTCCAGGATACATGGATGGGATGGCATGGTGTGAGCTGGGATGGGGGGGAATTTGCTCTTTTCCATCACAATTCCACAACATTGCATCATACAAGTTACTCTGAAGAAAATCAACTCCAGCCCAGCCGAAGGAAGCAGACCTGGCCCAGCCTCAGGGACCCAGCGTTCCTCAGCTGCACCCCACTGCAGAGGGCACCTGTGGGATGCAGGGCAAGAGCAGCCGTTGGCAGCACCAAGGAGCAGCTGCCTTCCCAAGAGGCAGCGAGTTTCTAGTCCCTGTGGCCTGTGCCCTGTGAAGCAGACAGGCAGGTACAGCTGGGCTGCTGCTGGCTCCGACGATGCAAAAGGATTTTGCCCCCAAACCATGTGTGTGTTGTGGCCCAGAGGAGCAGGGCTGAGTCTGCGAGCACCTTGGGGTATGGCGTGAGAGGCTGACCTCGTCCTGCTGGAGCTGGCTGCCAGCAGTGCTCAGGGCAGCACACATCCTCCCGTCCGTGCCTGGAGCTTGTTGCCACAAGTTCTTGTGGCACTGAGCAGTCATTTTGGAAAGATCTTCAGCCATGCATAGGGTCCATCGATGGGCAGGTCTGGTAGACCACTGTGGGGCTGGAGCTGGCTGCCTGGGAGGGGGGTGACACATCAAGGCCCTCAAGGGAAGGGTTTCTGCACATCTATCACAAGGACTTCGAATCTGGAGCTGCACACAGGGAATGTGGTGTGCAGTGCTGGGCTCCCCACTGGGGAGATACTGGAGAGGGGTTGTGGTTTTGCATGGTGGGGTTCTGGCAGAGGAGGGGGCTGCAGGGGCTACAAGCAGCAGCTGGAGCTTCCAGGCAGCGTGACAGACCCAACACCAGCCAGCTCTAGGCTGCAGTCATTGACCAAGCCCTGTGGGAAAGGACTCAGGCTGGAGAAGTTGGTGTAGGACTGTCTGCTGTGGGCGGGACCCCCGGTGCAGCAGGGGCAGGGGGTGAGGAATGAATGCCCCCCTCCTGGCTAAGGGGGAGAACAGCTCATGAGGAACTGACTGAAACCCCCACTCCCCAGTCCCTGCCCCTCCCTGTGCCACGATGGAGGGGAAGAAGGGAGTGAAATCCTGACTGAAGTGCAGTCTGCTAAGGAGGGAGGGGTAGGGGAAGGTGCTTTAAGATCTGGACACACTTCTCAGCCCCTGACTCTGCTGTCACTGGCTGTGTGGTGTCATTAATGCGATGCTTTTCTTTGTTTTATTCCATGTTGATTCCATGTTGCCTGTGACACTAATCATGGGATGATCTCTCCCTGTCCTTATCTTGACTCCTAAACTGCTCAATATGTTTCCCCCCGCCCCCATCCAACTGAAAACAGAAGTGATAGAGTGATTTTGGTGGGCATCTGGCCTCCAGCCAAGGTCAAGCCGCCACAAGAGGGTAGGAAAGAGGGCTGCGGAGATTCCAAGGGGATGAGAACATCGCTCTCGTGAAGAGAGGCTGAGGGACTTGGGGCCGTTTAGTCCGGAGAAGGGAAGACTGAGGGGAATCTGATCTGACCAATCCTTTGGGGGTAGGGTCAGGAGGATGGGTCAGGTTTTCTTCAGTGGTGCCAAGGGTCAGGACAAGAGGCAACAGGCATGACGTGGAATATAGGAGGTTCCACCTAAACATGAGGAGGAACTTCTTTTCCAGGACAGTGGCAGAGCACTGGAAGAGGCTGCCCAGAGAGGCCGGGGATTCTCCTTATCTGGAGAGATCCAAACCCCACCTGGACGCTGCCCTGTGCAGCCTGCTTGAGGTGATCCTGCTCTGGCAGGGGGTTGGACTGGATGGTCTCCAGAGGTCCCTGCCAGCCCTCACCAGTCTGTGAGTCTGTGAACTAAGGAGACAGTTTACAGCTGATCTGTGCATTTAAGTGTACCAATACAACCTACCCTTCCACCAGCCAGCATTTTGTGGGGTTTTCACCAATAAATACCTCAGTTTTGCTCATGCTGGTGCCACTGGAGGAGCTGCAAGGGCTCCAGAGCCTGCCACTGGGTCTGGGAGCAGAGTGCTGTCCCAAATGAGCAGCACCAGCGTTCGCCTGGATGAGCAGGGGAGGGCAGCAGGAAGGGAAGAGGAAAACCTTGCAGCCACTGCACAAGATTAGCAGAGAGATGTCATGCTGGAGAGCATATACTCCTGACACAAATCCTTGCATGATCAGGGAGAGAGATGTCAGCTCTAACGATAGCCCAGCTCAATGAAATAAAATAAACTTTCAAGCAATTATTAAAAAATAAAATGGATTCTGCTGGCATAATCTGACAAGATGCTGATGGTGGGAGCAGACATGCATCGTGATAAAGGAAAATCCCACCAGTAGAGTACAATCCCATTAGATAAGGTGATGCCTCACACAGCATGGATGATGCATGCCAGAGGAAAGTACTGTAAATCTCCTGGCGTCCAAGTTTGCTACAGAACTCCTGCTGAGATCCTGGGCTTTCCCCATCCCTCTTGTAAAAGCTTCCATCAGATAACAAAGGCTCTTATCTCCCAGGGCAGCAACTGGTAAGAAGCCCCCTGGCAGTCGGGCCCTTTGTTTTCCCAGCAGGGTGGGTGCAGAGAACCAGGGTGACCCAGCCAGGCTCTGCCCTGCTGCCAGGGCAGCTGAGAGCCGGCTGGGAGACACAGGGCTCTGCTTGCAGATCATCCTCTCCTTAAATCCAAACCCTGTGTGCGATGCGAACCCTCCCCACCTCCTGTCTGGCACAAGCCTCTGGAGCACCTGCTGTGGAGCAGCAGAACCCACCCCAGGCAGATGAGCTGGGGTGTTAAACTCCACTCTCCCTCTGCCCACAGTCCTGTTTTCTTTCCTGGTACAACTCAGAGGTAACCCACCTGTTGTACCCCACATTCCCACACAAGCTCATGCCTTCTTTCTTGCTGTTTTTTTTTCCCCTCACAGTCCTATTGTGTGGTGGAAGAGCAGACTCAGCTCAGGTCTCCAGCATATTTAAAATTTAGGCCTGCCTATTAACGAGCAAACCTGCTACGCACTGGAAGAGGCTTTGCCTGTCTCTGGCTTTTGGAAACCTCCCAAAACAGTCACTGGAAGTTCTGAGGTGGGAACTCCATCCTAAAACACAACCCAATACCTGCAGCATCAATTGCTGTGAGAGGTGGCAATCCTTCTCCATCAGTGAAAGCAGGGGCAATGTGTCAGAACAGGGCTGTTCCACAGCATCTCTTCAAGCAGCTGAATAGAGGGACCTTTAGGAGGTGAAGGCTGTTCATGGAGCTGTGAGTTGGGTGTCTTGCTCCTTGTGGCAAGACGTTCTCACTCTTGCTTTGGAGTGGGTATGTGAGGCTTAGAGGTACAGGTTGGGTCCCAGAGGGTTCATCATCATGGCTCCTCTGTGCCTCCTTGGGCAGCAGAGAGAGAAGTGCTTGAATTATGCCTTGGGAGATTGAAATGAAAGACATCAGAGGTCAGAAAACACTTATCATCAGGGGCCAGTTTGGGTGACCACAGAAAACAGTGAGTGGGAGCACCCATCAGCCTGCTGGTCCAGAAAATGACCACCTCCCAGCAACGGTGATACAAGTCATCACCAGCCCAACTTTAATGACACTGGCACAACGCCACATCTAAAAGCTGTTTGTGCTTCCCACCTTGCTTGCTCAGCTCACCAGGCCCTCCACTGACTGCTGATGATGCTGTATAGCATTACACACCACAGCATCGCAGCGGTCCTTCGTGTCAAGAGGTAGGAAGTTACCACTGAGTGCTCAGTGTCCTAGTTTCAACCCTGGTAGCTGTTGTGAGCTTGTGAGGCAAGGTTTGGGGGGGAGGGGGCTGCAGGGGTGGCTTCTGCAAGAAGCTGCTAGAAGCTTCCCCCAGGCCCCATACAGTAAACAGCAGCAGGGCTCAAGGCCAGACCTGCTGCTGACCAAGGCTGAGCCCATCAGCCCATCAGTGCCTCTTGGAACCACATTTAAGAGAAGAAAACACCAAGTGGCTGCTTTTGATATGGGGCTTGGGGCTTTCTAACAAGAGAAAGGGTTAAAGGGCGCTTGCTAACAAGATGCTTGTTAAGGGGGGGGTCACTAACAGGATGGTTTGTATCAGAGACCTTGCATAAACAATGTCTCACTTGAACACCTCCTAGTTAGTCTTGAGTGATTAGTGCTCTTGAGATAATTTGCAGTGAACCCAGGACTGATAAAGAAGAAACATCAATCACAGAATCACAGGATCACAAGGTTGGAAAAGACCTTTGAAGATCATCGAGTCCAACAATCCCATCCTGAGCTAAACCAGCTCCCTGAGCACCTCATCTCCCCCCTGTTAAACACCCCCAGGGCTGGGGACTCAGCCCCTCCCTGGGCAGCCTGGGCCAGGCCCTGACAGCTCTGCCAGGGAAGAACTTTTCCCTCCCAGCTGAGCTGACCCTGCCCTGGGGCAGCTTGAGCCCATTGCCCCTTGTCCCATCTCCTGTGCCCTGGCTGCAGAGACCATCGCCCACCTCTCTGCACCCTCCTGGCAGGGCAGGGGAGGTGGGGAGAAGGGCTCCCCTCAGCCTCCTCTTCTCCAGGCTCAACACCCCCAGCTCCCTCAGCCGCTCCTCAGAGGATTTGCCCTCCAGCCCCTTCCCCAGCCTGGTTGCCCTTCTCTGCACTCGCTCCAGGCCCTCCATGTCCTTCTGGCAGTGAGGGGCCCAGCACTCCAGGTGTGGTCAATCAATTGGGACATAAGTTTGAGTCTAACACCATATTTTAAGTAAATGACACACTCAAGGACTATGTGCTGTGTGGAAATAAAGTGATTTCTTTGATGAGTTCCAGCCCCCCCCCCCCCGTTGCTCTAACGAGCCCCTTATCTGTCCATGGATTCCTTGCCTGTCTCTAATTGGTCATGAACTCAGGCAAGGCATTTCACTGTAGCTAGTTCAACCTCCCCCTTGTCCTTGAAGGCACAGAAAACCTCCTGAAACCCAACTTGTAGTTGGGATCAGAGTCAAGGGGTAACTGAGCCTGTGCAAGACAGAAGGTTACTTGCGGTGAGGAAGAGGAGCCACCCGACTTCATCCCCACCACCCTCCACGCCCACCACCACGGGACAGTGTGCAGGGGCAGTGGGGAGGAGTTGATGGAAATCACCTCTTGGGGATAATTTTAACTTAATAGGTGCATTGTGAAATGCCACCAATATGTAACACTCCATTGTATAGAGTCAGGTGAACTGCCGTGTTTGGTGTGCGTGCCTGTGATAGAGTGATCCCCTGTGCCCCTAGCGCGGAACAAACAAACCTCCTTCATAGCTCTGTGAGTTGTGAAGCCAACTCCCACGCATCACCTTCTGCCCCCAGAGAAAGGAGTGAGAGGGTGTAAGGAACTCTGCAGACACCAAGGGCAGTGAAGGGGTGTGGGGAGGATCATACCAAGAAGCTGCAAGGAATGTGGAAAAACTCAAAGGGAATCCAAGGAAATATACGGAAACATATACACACACAGAGTCTACATAGTGTGTGTATGCACATACACCTCATCCACACCAGGGTGGCTGCTTGGCCGCCCATAGTGGCATGTGTACACACACACAGACACACACACAGACACACAGACACACACACGACTGACAGAGCAATGCACCCAATCCGTTTGCCTGCTCGGATCTTGCAAGCCATGATCTTGCACTGGCACCTGTAAGAATCCAGCCGATTCAATTAAAACATCATCTTGGGTTTAAAGAAGTGTTTTTCAAGCCCTGCAGGGTTCTCTTTAATTTGGTCCATGCCAGCTGCCAGGAAGAGGGCAGACAGGCCGATTGGCAGCAGGTGAGCTCTGACTGTGGGTGTCTGCAGGCTGCTCTGCAGCGGGTACATCCATCTCCCCTACCACCCACCAGCACCACGAAACACTCAGGGGAGCTGCTCATCTCCCAGCAGACTTATGGACAGTGCAGCCCATCTTTCCCTTCACCCACCCTAAAACGTTCCCCGTCATCAGCACCCCAGACAGGCTGGTACTCTCACCCCGCAGGAAGCCCATCCCCGTGCTCTGCACTCCCGGCACCAGAGACTCTCCCCTCCCCAGGGCGCTGACCCAGGAGCCTTTCCCTCCTGCTGCCAGCTCCAGGGCTGGGGGACAGCTGCCCCGCACCTGTCAGAGGCAGCAGGCTGCCTGCGGAGCGGCTTCACTGCGGGGCACCCACCACAAGCCCCTGCAGGATGCTGCCGGCTCCTCCTGCCCCTGGGGTCCCATCAGCCTGTCCCGGCAGCAGCACCGAGGGCAGGGAGGGCTCCTGAGGTGGGGAACGGCACGGCACAGGGTGCCCACCCGCCTGAATGCACAGCTCGATCCAGAGAAGCAAAGGCGGGATGGAGGAGCTGCAGGGAGGCTGCTGGGTGTCCCGGGTGGGTTAGCGGTCAGGCCTCCTGTCCTCTCTGCACCAGAGCTCAGCACACAGGTTCCACGGGTGCGCTGCACCCTGCGCCGTGCGGGGCCCCACAACACACTGCACCTGTGTGGCACAGGGCCCCACGCTGCACAGGGCCCCACAACACGCTGCACAGGGCCCCACAACACACTGCACCTGTGTGGCACAGGGCCCCACGCTGTACAGGGCCCCACAACACGCTGCACCCTGCACCGTGCGGGGCCCCACAACACGCTGCACCTGTGTGGCACAGGGCCCCACGCTGCACAGGGCCCCACAACACGCTGCACAGGGCCCCACAACACACTGCACCCTGTGTGCCACAGGGCCCCACACTGCACAGGGCCCCACGCTGCACAGGGCCCCACAACACACTGCGCCCCGCGCCGCAAGGGGCTCCATGGGTTCGCTGCACCCTGTGCCATGTAGGGCCCCATGGGTGTGCTGCACCCTGCACTGCACAGGGCCCCGCACTGCACAGGGCCCCACGCTGCACCCCGCGCCGCAGGGCGCTCCACGGGAGCGCTGCGCAGGGTCCCCGCCGCCCTGCCCGGCTGCCCGGGCTCCCCGGCCGCCCCGCAGCCCCGCCCCGTCCCGCCCCGTCCCGCCCCGGCGCTGCCCGCCCGCCGCTGGCGGTGTGCGGGGCGGGGCGGGGCGGGCCGGGCCGGGCGGCCATGGCGGTGTTCGTGACGCGGCGGATCCCGGCCGAGGGGCTGCGGGTGCTGTCGCAGGCTGGCGGGTGAGCGCGGTGCGGGGCCGGGGCCGGGGCCGGGCCCCTCCCGCGGCCGGCCCGCGCTGACGGGTCGCGCTGCCCCGCAGGTGCCGCGTCCAGCAGTGGGACTCGGAGGAGCCGGTGCCGCGGGCCGAGCTGCTGGCGGGCGTGGCGGGCAAGCGCGGGCTGCTCTGCCTGCTGTCCGACCGCATCGACCGCGAGGTGCTGGAGGCCGCCGGTGCGTGCGGGATGCCAGCCCCCTCCTCCCGGCCCTTTCCCCTTCACAGCCCCTTCACAGACCCTTCCCTTCCCCTTCCCTTCCCCTCCCCTTCCTCTTTCCTAACCCCTTCCATTTCTGTCCCGTCCCATCTCCTTCCCTTATTTTCCCCTTCCTTTCCCCTTCCTTTCCCCTTTCCCCTTCCCCTTCCCCTTCTCCTTCCCCTCCCCTTCTTCTTTCCCATCTCATCCCCTTTCCTGTCCCTTCTCTTCCCTTTCCCCCTCCCTTTCCCTTCCTGTGCCATCCTGCCCCCTCCCAACGCAGTCCCATGCCCCCCCACCCCTCCAGGGGGGCTGCACCCGTCAGCCATGCACTGATGGTGTCTTGCAGGGCCTGGCTTGAAGGTCATCAGCACCATGTCTGTGGGGTTTGACCACCTCGCCCTGGATGAGATCAAGAAGCGGTAACATGCCAGGATGGGGCCCAGCCGGGGGGGCAGCGGGGAAGGGGGGTGACCCTCAGTGCTGTCCTGCTCCTGACGTGCCAGAGCTGCTGGTCCCTTCGGCACAGGCCGGGTGGGCAGCTGGGCTCTGGTGGAGCGTGGGGCTGGATGGGGTTTGCAGCTTGCACACCCCCCCCCCTTTTTGCTAGGGGATGGCTGGAGGAGCCCTGGGGTGCTGGGACAGAGTGAGGATGAGCTGTGGCCGAAGGGTCTTTGGAGGAAGAGCTGAGGAGCCCGAAGGGATGTCCTCATGCCTGTGGTGCTGTGGGCGCCTGCCAGAGCTGTTGGCATCAGCCGCTCGCCCGCCTGGTTGGAGGTGGCACCCCAGGGCTGGCGGTGTTGCCCCAGAGAGCTCTGCTTGCCTTGCAGGGGGATCCGTGTGGGATACACCCCCGACGTCCTGACCGATGCCACCGCAGAGCTCTCTGTGGCTCTGCTGCTGGCTGCGTGCCGCCGGCTGCCCGAGGCAGCGGAGCAGGTGAAGAGGTGAGTACTGAGAGAGCTCAGCTGCAGCAAGGGCTGGCTGCTGCGCACAGCGGCTCCCCGGGAGGCTGGCACTGCACCTGGCTTCCACCAAGCATCTTGCAGGCCAAGGCTGAGTCCCCTGCAGTTCTGTGACTCTTAACTGCTCAGGGGCATTGAGAAGGTCACAGCCCCTCTCTGTAGGTAGAGGACCCACGCAGGGGGCACCCAAGGTTGCCACAGCCCCCTCGAGAAGGGCGTGCTTGGAAGGTCTGCCCACAGCTCCTGTACTGGCTGTGGTTACTGGTGCCCAAAGGAAACCAGTCCCAAGGCTGCTGTGGCACGCCCCAGGTCCAAGCAGGTTCCTGCAGGAGACCACCAAGGCTGAGTGCAGCAGGAACCGTGGAGTGTCTGGCTGCAGGGCCATCTGTGTGTGCCAGGGGGGCTGGCCACCTGCAGCGTCCTACTGTGCCATACTTGGCCAAAGGCTGGGCTGAGCTGTGAGCAGGCTCTCCCTCGCTGCTGTCTGACATCTCTTTCCATCTTGCTCTGCTAGCGGTGGCTGGACAACATGGAAGCCCTTGTGGATGTGTGGCTATGGTCTGTCTGACAGTACGGTGGGCATCATAGGTCTGGGGAGAATCGGTAAGTGCAGGTCAGGCACAGGCTTCACGTGTCTCTGGTGCTGGCAGGCTGATTTTGGAGGTTCAGCCAGGGTGACGTCCCCAGTGGTCACCTTAAAACCTCAGAGAGCTGGGCAGAGCCTCTCTGAAGAGAAGTCCTGACCGATCAGGCCTTAGAGTGCTGCACCACATGCACCACGTCCGAACGCTGCAGCACACCGGGTATCACCTGCTTGGTGTGCAGTTAAACAGATGCAAAGTCCAGGGCGACACGCTTGTCATCCGCTCCGCTGTGGACTTTGCCAGCAGAGGCTGCTTCTCTGCTGCTCAGTTTGCTCCCAGCTTGGCTGTGGCTGGGAGCTGGCTGCTGCTGGTGGGAGGAGCAGCAGGAGACACCCAGCACAGTGGTTTTTCCTCCCGCACCAGGACAGGCAGTTGCCCGCCGCCTGAAGCCGTTCGGGGTCAGGAGGTTTCTCTACACTGGCAGTGGCCCAAAACCAGAGAGTGCTGCAGAGTTTGGAGCCGAATTCGGTAAGGAAGACCCCCAGAGCAGGGGCAGCAGCCAGCTGCAGCCCGGGCTGGGTGGCTCTGGGAGGTGTTGCCCCATGGGGTGGGACAGTGGGAGGCATGGTGGGGGCTGAGCAGAGGGGTTGGCTGCTGGAAACAAACATCAGCTTTAACCTCCTGCTTTAAAATGATTGTCACAGCCCAGCCAAGCCTGGAAGTGTCTGTCAGGTGCTGAACAGGACTTTTCTGTGGCCCCTTTGGAGTCGAGACTGGTGTCAAGTGCTGACACCAGCACATTTCCATCCATACTCCTTTGCACAGAGTCACTGGCAGATCTTGTCCTGCGCTTTCCTCTCACCTCTGGCAGCGAAAGCAGCACAAGGCATTGCCTGTAGGCACTGTGTAGAGAGACTTCATATTGGGATGGACTGTTGCTGCCTGGTTTTCCTGCCTAAACATGACACATGTACCAGAACCTGCCTTGGGCCAGGTGGCTGAAGCATCACTAGATCCCCCTTTGGCTTGGTTTTAATTCAGAATTGAGGCACAGCACTGCAGTAGCGTCTGCAGGGACGTGCATGGCTCTGGTTGCTGGTGCCTGTGTCTCCCTGTCTGTGGAGAAGGGCCAGCCAGGTCTGCAGAGCAGCACATGCTGGCAAACCTGACAGAGAAGAGGGCTGCTGCCATGTGTTGGCAAGGCCCCTGGGCAGAGCTGTGACCTGGCATTTCCCCACCCAGTTCCGCTCGCAAAGCTGGCCGAAGAGTCCGACTTCGTTGTGGTGACGTGTGCCCTGACAGCAGCCACGCAGGGGATGTGCAACAAGGACTTCTTCAGCAGGATGAAGAAGACCTCTGTGTTCATCAACACCAGCAGGTAATGGCAGCCCAGTCCCCTGCACGGGGTGGGGGTGACTATCACTGTGGCTGCAGGTGGCATCTGCCAGGCTGTGAGATGTGCTGCCCCTGGGGAGCCCAGGCAGTGTCTGTTAGCCCAGCGTGCAGCCAGCCCCCTCCAGCACCAGGTCAAAGGCTGCACAAGTTATCCTGGGGGCCACAGCCCCTGTCTGCTCCCCAGCACATCCCATCCCATGGTGGGTGGACAGGTGACTGCTGGGTGGTGGGAGGGTGAGGCTGAGGGAATGCCCAGGAGAGGGCTGGGGCTGCCAGAAGCCTTGCTCTTGGGATGGAGCTGGCTGCCATGGGGCTCCTTGGCTGCATTTGGTGTCAGGGCAGAACCCACATGACGTGGCACATGGGCTGCCAGGGACACCTCGGGCTGCCTGTGGGTCCCTCCATGGCTGAGCTGGGGTTATCCTGTGCTCAGGCACACAGCTCTTTTCCTGCTGGTGATCAGCCTGGAGCAGGCTCATTGTGCTGGGAAGTTCAGCTTCATCCAGAGGGGGTCTGAGAGCTATTCCAACAGCCCTGGGGACCCAGATGCCACCACCCAGCAGCCTGTACCCTGGCTGTGTGCCCCTGGGAGCCCATGGGACACTTGAGCAGCAGCGTGGGTCTCTAACTCTGTGTTTCCAGGGGTGCTGTGGTGAACCAGGAAGATTTGTATGATGCCCTGGCCCAGGGCCAGATTGCAGCAGCGGGCCTGGATGTCACCACACCGGAGCCACTGCCCACTGACCACCCCCTGCTCTCCCTCAAGAACTGTGGTAAGTGGTTGGCTGGGCAGCCAGAGGCTGCTGTGCTCTGGCAGCCTGTGCTTGGGGACCCTGGTGTGCCTGCAGCTGGCTGGCATGGCAAGGGGTGCCCATCCCCATGAGCGTGCTGGTGCAAACAGGCCCTGGAACAGGGGAGGACAGGGAGGTCAGGCGTCTGTAAGCAGACTTTAGGGAGCCACTGTACAAGCTGCTAGAGGGGAATCATGGAATCACTTAACGTGTTGGGTTGGAAGGGACCTTCAGAGGCCATCTAGTCCAACGCCCTGCAGTGACAGGGACATCTTCAGTAGAGCAGGTCTCTCAGAGCCCCATCACACCTGACCTTGAACGTGTGCAGGGATGGGGCATCACCATCTCTGTGAGCAACCTGTGCCAGTGTCCCACCACCCTTGTATTGAAGAACTTTTCCCTAATATCCAACCTAAATCTCCCCTTTTCTAGTTTAAACCATCACCCGTCATTCCAGTGCTCCTTGCCCTTGGGAACAGTTCTTCCCAGCTTTCCTACAGGCTCCTTTCAGGGACTGGAAGGCTGCTATAAGGTCCACCCAGCCTGGCTTCACAGGAGAGCTGCTCCATCCCTTGGATCATTTCTGAACCCTCCTCTGGCCCCGCTCCAACAACTCCATGTTATCATTGTGCTGAGGGCTCCAGAGCTGGACACAGCACTGCAGAGGGGTCTCCCCAGAGCAGAGCAGAGCAGAGGGGCAGAACCCCCTCTCCATCTGCTGCCCACAATCCTGGGGATGCAGCCCAGGATGGGGTTGCCCTTCTGGGCTGCAGATGCACGTTGGTGGCTCATGTCCAGCTTCTCATTCATGAGGCCCCTCATGTCCTTTTCCTTGGGGCTGCTTTCCAGCATGTCATCTCCTAACCTGTGTGGATGATGGGGCTTGTCCTCACCCAGGTGCATGACCCTGCACTTGACTTTGTGGAACCTCGTGAGGTTCCCCTGGGCCCACTTCTCCAGCCTGTCCAGGTCCTTCTGGATGGCATCCCGTCCCTCTGGCGCATTAACCTCACCACTCAGCTTGGTGTCATCAGCAGACTTGCTGGGGGTGCATTCAGTCCCACTATCAGTATCATTAATAAAGATACAAACAGCACCAGTCCCAGCACAGACCCTTGAGGAGCTCTGCTTGTCACCATCTTCCATCTGGACACGGAGCCATTCACCTTCCCTCTCAAGACCTCATTAACAGGAGGTGAAACAGATGTGGGAGGCACTTTAATTCTCCAGAATGCAGTTGGGACCAGCTCATTCTGTCCTTCCTGACTGAACACCTTCCTGCTGGATCTCCAGTGCCAAGGCATGGTGTGAAATCAGAGGGCTCTGATACCAGCAGGTGCCTGAAGGAGAAACAAAATTCCTGCTCCATGGCCTGCCAAGTTCTGGCCTCTGGACATAGATTGTGCTAGGAAACCTTCCTGTATGATTAAAACAGCTGGATGCTGAGTCTGCCTAGAGGAATGTCCTGCTGCAGCTGCTACAGGACTGGCTGGCTGGCCCATTCACTGCAGGAAACACATCTCCTGTCCCTGTGGGCTGTGTCCTGACATCCATGTTCCCCAGAGGACAGCAGCACATTGGCCCTTCCCAAGCTGCAGCAGGTGGGGTGAGCAGAGGTTTCTCTGCAGGTGGCCGAGTTCAATGCCCAGGGCTGCCCAAGGCAACTTCCACAGGGAAAAGATGCCCCAGTGAGCCCGGGCAGCCTGTGTGCTGGCTGGTAGCTTGTGTCAGTCAGGTAGGGAGGTGCTGGACTAAAACTAAAGGAGGGAAGGTTTAGATTAGATATTAGGGGGAACTTTTTTACAGAAAGAGTGGTGAGGGGCTGGAAGGGGCTGCCCAGAGAGGGGGTGGGTGCCCCGTCCCTGGGGGTGTTCCAGGCCAGGTTGGCTGGGGCCCTGGGCAACCTTGTGTAGCTCCAGGCCTGGAGGTTGGTGTCCCTGCCTGTGGCAGGGGGTTGGAGCTCTGGGACCCTTGGGGTCCCTCCCAACCCAGACCAGGCTGGGATTCTATGAATTGTCGGGGTTGGAAGCGTTCCTCTGCCACGTGCTCCATGCCTGGTGTCGGCTCCGGATGGAGCAGCGGCTGGGCAGGGCCCTGGGGCCCGGTCCTGGGGCAGGGTCCTGGGGCCGGGTCCTGGGGCCAGGTCCTGGGGGCAGGGTCCTGGGGCAGGGTCCTGGTGCAGGGGTCTGGTGCAGGGGTCTGGGGCAGGGTCCTGGGGCAGGGTTTTGGGGTAGGGCTCTGGGGCAGGGGTCTGGGGCAGGGTCCTGGGGCAGGGGTCTGGTGCAGGGGTCTGGGGCAGGGTCCTGGGGCAGGGTTTTGGGGTAGGGCTCTGGGGCAGGGGTCTGGGGCAGGGTCCTGGGGCAGGGTTTTGGGGCAGGGCTCTGGGGCAGGGTCCTGGGGCAGGGGTCTGGTTGTCTCCAGTGAGAAGGAGGCAGTAAGGGGCCAGTGAACTGGTGAGAGGTGGGCACGTAACCCCTGTCCCCTGCAGTGGTTCTGCCACACGTCGGGAGTGCCACCTACGCCACGAGGAGCACGATGGCAGTGCTGGCAGCTGACAACCTGCTGGCTGGGCTGCGGGGGGACCCCATGCCCCACGAGCTGCTGCTGTGAGCCCCGCAGCAGGGCAAGGACACACCTGCCCCTGGAGAAGCCTCACAGAGCCGTCCTGCGCCTCTGCAGCAGCCTGCCAGGGCTGCCTGCACTGAGGGAACTGCACCATGGCCATTAAAGAGGAACAGTGACCGTGTCTGGCTTGCTTTGTTTGGGAACGGAGTGTCCCTGGGCACATGGTGGAGCACACAGCTCTGCGGGGGGCTGGGGGTCCCACACATGTCCCCACTGCACTCAGCAGGTGACGGATGGTGTTCTGCCTCCATAGAATCACAGGATCACAGGGGCTGGAAGGGACCCCAGAGCCCATGGGGTCCCACCCCTGCCCAAGCAGGGTCCCTAGGACAGGTCAGGGCTGGAATCTCTCCAGAGAAGGAGACTCCACACCCCCTGGGCAGCCTGTCCCAGGGCTCCCTCACCCTCACCGCCAAGAAGTTCTTCCCCACATTGGGGGGAACTCCCTGGGCTCCAACTTGAGCCCATCGCCCCTTGTCCTGTCCCCACAGACACTGAGCAGAGGCTGCCCATGGCCCCTGGGTCCCACCCTTCAGCTATTGATCCCCACTGATCAGATCCCCTCTCAGGCTTCTCCTCTGCAGGCTGAACAGCCCCAGCTCCCTCAGCCTTTCCTCCCAGGGGAGATGCTCCAGGCCCTTCATCCCCTTCGCAGCCTCCTCTGGACTCTCTCCAGGAGATCCCTGGCTGGTTGATCCCAGGGAGCCCAGCACTGGACACAACCCTCCAGTGGGGCCTGAGCAGGGCAGAGCAGAGGGGGAGGATCCCCTCCTGTCACCTGCTGCCCACACTCCTCCTGATGCCCCCCAGGATCCCATTGTCTCTCTCAGCCCCAGGGCACACTGCTGGCTCATGGCCACCCTGTCACCCACCAGCACCCCAGGTCCTTCTCCCCAGAGCTCCTCTCCAGCAGGTCACCCCCAGCCTGTCCTGATCCCAGCAGTTATTCCTTCCCAGGTGCCAGACTCTCCACTTGCTGTTGTTGACCCTCATCTGGTTTCTCCCTGCCCAGCTCTCCAGCCTGGCCAGGTCTCTCTGGATGGCAGCGCAGTGTCCCTGCCTGTCACCCACTCCTCCCAGCTCTGGATCATCCATGCAGCAAACACTGGCCTTGTCCAGACTGAGGTGTGTTCTGCTAGCCAGCGTGCCTAGGGGAGCTGCTGCTGCAGTGCCTGCTCTCGAAGCCTGGCTCCTGGGCTCCCAGTGAGGGCCAGGCAGCCCAGGGAGGAGATAGAATTGCTTGATGGTCACAGGGCCAACTGCTGCTGCCAAGGTTGCTGCTGCCAGCCTGCTGCTGAGCTGACATGCTAAGGTCCTGTGGAATCCATGCCAAGGTGTGGTGTCTTCACACGAACGGCTCGTGTGGCTGCCCTGCCAGCCCCGGCTCTAGATTGGGCATCATCTAATGGTTAGACCTGATCAGTTCTGTCTAATCCTGTGCGTGGCTCTGGTGTGGGTCACAAACTGGAACTCGCACAGGGAGGTTCTGCAGCCCCTCTCCAGTTCTGGTCTCAGCTCCCCATTTCCTTCTTCCCAGATGTGCAGTGCTGCGTGTCGGTGCAAAGTGGGGGTGCCAGGGGGGCCTGGGTGAGTGCTTGTGGGGCTGGGGGCTCTGCCTCTCCTGCAGCAGCTGTCCTGCGAGTGGGGGTGGGAACCCACCTCTCCCCAGCAAGCTTCTGCTCCAGCTGGCAGAGCAGCCGGTGAGGGGGCTCCCTGGGTGGTTTGTGTGCTCCCTGTCTGAGGGCAGCGTGCCTGGTGCTGCCATTGCCTTAGGGAAAAGGGGAGAGCAGCCCCAGCATCGCACTGCAGCGAAAGAAGGGATTTAACACATGGAAAGCTGGTCAGGGAATCCATGTTGTGATCCCCAGGCACCTTCCTCCCAGAGGTGGAAAGGGCCAGGGAGGATGTTTGCCCAGCAGGTTGGCAGAGGGCATGCCCAGGCGCTGTCCCTGCACGGTGAGCAGGCAGCACTGCAGCATCCCGCTGTGCTGAGCAGCAGTCTGTTCACAGCCCTTGGGGGGGAGGCTTGGCTCTGGGCTCGCAAAGTTTCCTCCCCAAGAATGCAGAATGGGTCAGCTCTTCTCCCAGAGCTCCCTTTTCTGGGAGCTGGCTTGAAAGGGACAGCTTCCCACGGAGTCCCCTCGGCTGCAGCAGTCATTCCCAGCCTGCTGCAAGCAGCTCGTGTCGGGGGGCTGCTCCTCCTGAGATCACAGAATCACAGAATTGTAGGGGTTGGAAGGGACCTGGAGAGATCATCGGGTCCAACCCCCCTGCCAAAGCAGCTCCCTAGGACATATCACTCAGATGGGAACCTTTGGGGGCCCTGGAGAGGACTCTGTGGTTGGGAGCCACTGTCACAGCTTCACAGTCCAGACCAGCAATGTCCACATCCTGCTGCACAGCCAGCACTGGGGAGCAGCTCTGGGAAGGTCACTGTGCAGCCAACACCCAAGGGGGATTTTCAGAGTAAAAGCCAAGGGTTTGATGTGGTGCTTTGATTTTGAGATTGACCCCACAGCATGTTAAACAATCACAGTCATCTGGCTTTGCTGGGGTTCTACCAGAGGCTTCTCCTCTGCTCAGCCTTGCACAGTGATGCCACAGCTGGACACAGCTGCAAATAGCAAGTCTGTATGAACAACCTTCTCCCAGCTCCGTTTGCTCTCAGTCTCTGTGCTGGGGAATGTGATTGTCATGGTTCAGCTCCAGCCAGCAGCTAAGCACCATGCAGCCCCTCACCCCTCCTCCCTGGGTGGGTTAGGGAGGAAAATCAGAAGGAAAAGCTAAAACTCATGGGTTGGGATAAGGACCATTTACTGGGGCAGTACTGGAAGTGGATAACAAAACAGCAGTACTTCTAACAGGATGCACAAAGCAGTTGATACCCAATGCCATTTATTCATGACCTGGAAACATGCTCAGCCTGTCCCAGAGCAGCGTGACATCACAGTATCAAAGACCCCTTTGGCTGGCCTGGGTCAGCTCTCCTGGCTGTGACCCCCTCCCAGCCTCCAGTGAAAATTAACTTTATCCCAGCCAAAACCCAGGAGAGTCATGAGAAGCAGAGCTGGACTCAGCCCTGGCTCAGTTGGCTGCCCTCTTTTCCCAGCCTCATCTCTCTTCTCCTCAGGTCTGAGCACTCAGAGCAGTGTATGGACCGAGGGACACCCTCCCTTCCAAGGGGCTGGGAGGTGTGGAGAGGGGGAGGAAGCACGGGAACATGTTGGTTGACTTGACCCCAGGGGACCTCGTCCCACAGACACAACACAACGTGTGCCTGGTGCATCCAGCTGGGGCATGTGCTTGAACTGCCGAGCAGCATCCAGCTTGGCCAGCAGCTGAGCACCTGCACCAGCTCTTCTCTGCCCAGCTTCCTCCAGAGCAGGGCCTGGAGCAGCTCTGTTGGCCTGGTGGGCACAGGAACCCAACCATGTGCTCCACAGCACGACACATGAACAAACCCAGGAGCTTGTGGCTTTGGAGGAGCCACCTCCAGGTGATGAGAGATGGTACCTTGCAGCAGGAAGCGAAGTTGAAAAGCTGTTGTCACCCCAGGGATTCCTGCCCCACTCCAACCCAAAGCCTGACAGTCCAGTGCCCTCTGGTTCTTCTACATAGTCCAGACAAGGGGGTTGGTGCTTAATGCCAAGTTCATGTCTCTGTAGGCACTTGATGTTGCATTGGATTTGGATTTAGCAGAGTGATACAGCACATCCTGAAACTGTAGCACCAGCACAGCGCTGTGACTGTGACACACGGTGGAGTCTGTGGAAACGTGATGACCGGTCACCATGCCGGGTGTCCCCGGCCACCAGCAGCTGGGATGAAGCCGGCTCAAGCCTGTGGCTCTCTCCAGCCCAGTGCTCACACCCCATGCTGGGCTGAGTCTGGTGAATGCCCAGTGGTGGCCTGGCTTGTGCAGGACAGCACCTCAGCTCCTCAGGTGACACCCAGGATAAATGGTGGCACAAGCAGCTGATCCACCTGGCTGAGACGTGTTTGTTAAGGCTGTGGGGGGACCTCACTGCAGCCTCCCCGTCCCTGAAGGGACCCCAGGAACAGGAGGGGAATGGGCTTGTTAAAGGGCAGAGACTGGCAGGACAAGGGGGCTGGAGTGAAGCTGGAGGAGGGAAGGGGGAGAGGAGAGACTGGGGGGAAGTTCTTTGCAGAGAGAGTGGTGAGGGGCTGGAAGGGGCTGCCCAGAGAGGGGGTGGGTGCCCCGTCCCTGGGGGTGTTCAAGGCCAGGTTGGCTGGGGCCCTGGGCAGCCTTGTGTAGCTCCAGGCCTGGAGGTTGGTGTCCCTGCCTGTGGCAGGGGGTTGGAGCTCTGGGACCCTTGGGGTCCCTCCCAACCCAGACCAGGCTGGGATTCTGTGATTTGTTCAACAAGGGGCCCTGTCCCTTGAGTCGAAACCAGCTCAGCTGCCTCTGTGGCTGCCCACGCCCCCTCCCCTGTGCCCTCGCCTTTGCCGGGGTTTGGCGTCAGGCCTTGGCATGGGCTGCAGGGTGGCTGGGCCTGTGCAAGGGCAAACGTGGGCTCAGAACAGGCCCCGCTTGTGCCCCATCCCAAGCACCAATGTGACGCTGCAGCCAGGCAAAGCACCCCTGGGCTGAGTGCAGGATGGGCCTGCTGCCACCTTGGGGCAGAACTTTACCCAGCCCCAGCAAATGCCACCGACTGTGGCAGCAAGATGGGGCAAAGCTCCCCCTGCCCAGCAGCTCAGCCACCAGCCCCATCACTGCCTCCCCCCCATCCCATCCTGGCCGTGCATCCTGGGGCACCTCCCAGGAGCAGCTACCCTGGCCCCACGGCATCTGCCCCCCACCCAGACACTCACCTACATGCAGCCCAGAGGGGTGCAGCAGGGACAAGGTCTGAGCACCACAGCCAGCCCTCTCCTCCCCCCCGCCAGCCAGGGCCCTTCAGATGGTACCAGCTCTGCACCGGTGCCCCCCGGCCGTGGCTCTGGGGCCGTGCTGAGTGCCCCAGGAGGGGAGAACCTTCCTTGTGCAGCCCAAAGGGCTTCCACTACTGCTTGGGTCCTGCTGAGAGCTGCTCATGCCTCTAGAAAGAGAAGTAAGACAAAGCCTTGGCTGCTGGGCAGACATAAACCTGGTGCTTTCCTGAAGTGACAGCCAAAGGTGAGGGGCAGAGGGGGTCTGCAGTGGGCAGGAGGGACGCGTCTCGTTCCAGGTCAGGTGCTCCCAGCAGCGCTGCCATCAGCCCCTCTCTGCTGAACTCCAGGTAGCGACTCTTGGTGCCAGGGGTCAGGAGGAGGAAGAGCCTCGTGCTTCCTCCCACAGAGAAGCCACAGCCCGTCCAGACCCCTCCTGGGCAGGGACCAGCACCCAGTGCTGCTTCACCGCTCTCCTCCCAGCCAGGCAGGTGCAAGGCAAGCAGTGCCTGGCCAGGGGCAGCCCGGCCTGGAGACAGCCAGGGCTGTGTGGCAGCCAGAGGGACAGATGGAGAACAGCCTCTGGAGGAGAGCCTAGCACAGAAACTGGCTGTAATGCCCCAAAACTGCTCCATTCACCGCTCGTTATTGTGCAGCACAGGAAGGCTTCTGGCAAGGGTAAAAGAGAGGGCACAAGTCTGAACCTCTGAGAGCTGCAATGTACTGTCTCCTCAGTTCTCATCCTGTATAAAAGCTGAGCAGGGTGCTGCATAATAATCCGAAACATTTCTTAAGAGATGAGAAGGGAGGGCAGCAGCTGGCAGCTTCATAAGCCTGGTGCAGGGAGGGAGCTGAAGCACAGAGAGAAGCCAGTGCTTGGGAATTGAAGTTCATCTGGTACATTCTGTACTTCTTTTTCTGCCCCATGACAAGTATTCTTCATGCTGAATTCTCTGCTTGAATTTCTCTTCATGTTAAATGAACCGTACTCTCATAGCAATAATAGCTATTGGAAGATGTTCATTAATTAGTTATTGGTGCTGGGTAGTTAAAGGAAAACCTTTGCTTCATGCCTCAGAGAGTATCTGACATGTTTATCAATATGTTTTGATTCACAAGCCTTTCTGATTACTGTATGCTTGCCCATCAGAAGCAGAAAGTGTTTGGGAAGTTTCTAATGAGACCTCTGCTGATCAAGGGAAGGTTTTGTAGCTGCTGAGCTGGCTGCAAAGTTCGACAGAACTGAAATGAGAAGGATTTACTTCAGTGTGAAAACCTTGGCTGTATTACCTGGGCAGAAGTCCATCAGGCTAGTTTGCTCATCAGTGTGATTTTTTGAGCTTTAACACTAAAGATTTTGATATTGGTGAAGTTACTGTAATGCTGAAGGATTTTAACTAAATATTTGAGAGATTACTGTGACCCCTAACGATGTGAGAAATAATTAAGTGTAAATGACCTCTGAGCACTTGCATTAGATTCCCAGAGTGTATTAAGAAACAGATACGTGCTTGTAAATAAGGCTGCCAGGGTAGCCAAAGGGCATTGCAGGTGCTGCTGCATCTTGGAGTGTGTTCAAGAGGGGTACCTGCCGCAGCTGTTGGTCACTGTGCTCTGCCAGGCACAGGAATCAGGATGGCCTTACTGGGAAGACTCTGCTTCCTGCACTTCAAAAACTGTAAAAGACAGGGCATTAACCTTATCCCTCTGCACCAGCTTAAAGAAACCTGTAGTTCTTCAGGCAGGTTTGAGTGTGGCTGGCCAGAGCTGAACCTGCTGGCAGCAGAGCCCAGGTTAAGCCTTGCAGGGTCTCTGTCCCAGGGCAAACATCTCTTAGCAGAGTTTCTTGCTCAGTAAGTTCTGGATATACTCCATACCAAAAATGACTGGTCAAAAGTTTGTGCCACCAACAGCTAAATAGCCAGTGTGGGGAGCTGAGCAGACCATTGGGCATCTCTGCTGGGCCTGCAGCCATGGCATTGGAGCCTTCCCACAAGCAGCTCCCTGCTCTGGCAGGGGGGCTGGACTAGCTGGTCTCTCAAGGTCCCTTCTGACCCTTCACATCATAGAATCATAGAATCATGGACTGGTCTGGGTTGGAAGGGACCCCAAGGGTCCCAGAGCTCCAACCCCCTGCCACAGGCAGGGACACCAACCTCCAGGCCTGGAGCTACACAAGGCTGCCCAGGGCCCCAGCCAACCTGGCCTTGGACACCCCCAGGGACGGGGCACCCACCCCCTCCCTGGGCAGCCCCTTCCAGCCCCTCACCACTCTCTCTGCAAAGAACTTCCCCCCAGTCTCTCCTCTCCCCCTTCCCTCCTCCAGCTTCACTCCAGCCCCTTGTCCTGCCAGTCTCTGCCCTTTAACAAGCCCATTCCCCTCCTGTTCCTGGGGTCCCTTCAGGGACGGGGAGGCTGCAGTGAGGTCCCCCCACAGCCTTCTCTTCTCCAGGCTGACCCAGCCCAGCTCCCTCAGCCTCTCTGCGTAGGGGAGCTGCTCCAGCCCTCTAAGCATCCCCGGGGCTCCTCTGACCCCTCTCCACCAGCCCCACATCTCTCTTGTCCTGGGGCCCCAGCTCTGGACACAGGACTCCAGCTGGGGAGGGCAGAGCAGAGAGGGACAATCCCCTCCCTGTCCCTGCTGCCCCCCCTCTGCTGATGGAGCCCAGGATCCCATCGCCCTTCCCAGCTGCAGGAGCCACTGCTGCTCATGGGGAGTTTCTCATGCCCCCTGACACCCAGGTCCTTCTCCTCAGGGCTGCTCTCCAGCAGCTCTTCTCCCAGGCTGTGTCTGTGTCTGGGATTCCTCCAGCCCAAGTGCAACACCTGACACTTGGCAGTGTTGATTGTCATCAGGTTCACCCACCTTTCCAGCCTGTCAAGATCCCTCATCCTGTGATGATTCTGTGTGATTTCAAAACGCATTGACAATGGATTGTGGATCTTACAGATGCCACATAGAAATGGGCATTATTTCAGTAATAAGAAGTCCTTGCAGAGACTGTGCTCTACCAGGCACACAGCAGCTGACTGGGTATGTACCAGCTTTCCCAGTCAGGTTCTGCTGAGAGCGGTTTGCCACAGCCAGTAGCTCTGCAGGTGCCTTTCAAGGGGCCGGTTTGGTTTGTGTTTTGGCTACTGGCGCTGGTGCAAACAAGGAGACTGGTGCTCACCGTGCTGCACTTCTCCCCAGCGATTCCTCCTCTCTCCCACTGCCTGTGCCCAGCGAGGAGGAGACTGGCACAGGGCGAGGGGAGGTGCAGGGACACCGTCCCTCGGGCTGCTGAGTCTTTCCAGGTGCTTGTGTCAGCCCCGTCAGGCAACACACGAGCAGTGGAAGGCAGGAAAGCTGCCACGGCAGCCAGGGACAGACCTCTCCTGAGCAGGGGTGTTCCCCTTGTGCCTTGGCAGGGTGTGACAGTCAGATAGCCAGTGTGATGGCCTGTGGGCCAACCCGGTGAGGTGACAGTGCCCTGCCTGAAGCCTCTGATGGGAGGGAGCTGCAGCAGCAGCCAGCAGAGGACTGGGCACGTGGCCTCCCCTTGGTGTGTGTTTTCCCGCAGGAAACGTCACCACAGTCCTTCCAAGACTGTTTTCTCTGGCAGAAGCAGCAAGCCCTTGGCTGACGTGGACACAAGGCCTCAGCCAGGCCCGTGCTCCTCCAGTGCTGCACAGATGCAGGACTGGTGTGTGGCTTCCACCAGCTGGCCCCTTACGCTGGCCAGTCCCTGTCACAGGAGGCTCCAGGCTGAGCGTATTTTTCTGTGTTGTTAATAAAAATGAAGAGAGCACAATGTAACATTTCAGCCACAGACCACTGCTTTTAGCCTTAAAACCTACTTAAAAATCTGTTTCACTACCCTGGTGTCTGTTCAGGACATGAACCATGCCATGGCCTCACGCAGTCTCTTAGGCACTCATACAGCTCATTCAGCAAGCAGAGCAGCCTTTGTTAGTGGCCTGTGCCACAGACCTGAAAGGTGACTAATGGGCACAGACATTGTTCCTGCCCCTCACCCTTGCTCCCTTGCCAGCGCAGCCACCAGCAGTCGCAAAGTGAACTGACACAGCTGAAAAAAATGCCAGCGATGCCCATGCACAAGTGGGGATGGTCCCAGAGCCCCACGGCTCCCCAGCCTTCATCTGGTGAGGGAGATCCAGGCAACATGTCCCGGCCCATCAGGGCGGCAGCAGGAGCGTGCCGGTCAGCCAGCAGCAGGGCATCTCAAAGGACCTGCAGGAAACTTCTTGAATGTGGCCTCCAGAGCAGAGAGCTGGCCAGAAGACAGCCCACCTCACTGAGGCAGCAGCTCCACGAGGCACCAGATCACCCCGAGACCGAGGAAACCCAGCGAGCTCCAGCCACACTACAGCAGTTCAAACCCATGGGACAACACAGCCCTTCAGGACTTCACACTGGCCCCAGCTGGGACCTGCTTGCTGATGAGATATCACATGTCTTCTCCAAACTGGCAAAGCCTCAGAGTGAAGCAGGAGGCTGTCCACGGGCAGCACCACCTGCCTGGCCTCATCTGATGTGTGTGCCCAGCGTTCAGTGGGGCTGTTCTGCACCGCCACAGAGCCCCAGCAGCTCACACACGAGCACTGCTTGTTCAGCCAGCCCGTAACACGCTGCTGCCAGACCCCAGGACAACACAGACAAGTAAATCAGGCCAGACACAGCAGCACAAAAACGCAGCGTTTATTTTCAGATGTTCCATTGCTCTAACACACCGACATCTTCACACCAGATTTCACTGCAGCACTTGTGAAGCCAAATTCCACACAAAAGCCAGGGTGGTCAGCTCTTGGACAGCACTGCCAGGCTCGGAGACGAGATGCTCTCATTTGGCCGCAGGGGACGGCTTAGTGGAGACCCCACTCTGAGATATTGCTTCATACTGGAAGACAAGGGAAGCAGCACGCTGGCCAGAGGCTCCTGGGCTTGCTCTTCCAGGCGTGTGAGACGTCAGTGAGAGGTGAAATCTGGAGTTGCCATTTCAAAAGTGCTCCAAGTTGATCTTTCTCTCAACGGCAGAAGACAAAAGTCCTCTGGCACAAGGTCAGGTATTTCACAATGACACTAAAATTTTTATAAAAACAGATTGAAGTCACAGTTAAATGTTTATTTGCTCATATTAGTTCTTAGTTACTCAAATCCCCTTACATAAATGCTCCATTCCTATGCATTGTAAGAACTTGAAGGATTCAGGTGTGCTATAGGAAACATACAAAATGTAAAAAACTCCCTATTTTTAAAACAAAAACACTAGAAATGCAAGGAGGATGAAACAGTAAGGACGTTACTAATAAGGCAACACAAGATTAAAGTACAAAATACTGCATTTTATTGATGTTTCAGTAAGATTGTTTAGTATAGCTCAACGCTGTTAGTCCCCTGCTATCAAAACTATTAACAAAACGTGGCATATCCTAATGCTTTTAAAAAATGCAGCACATTTCCTTAATGCTTATAAAATCAGGAGCCAGAAATACGACCGTAACACGAGCCCTGCAACAAAATCTTAACATTTGGAAGGAATTAACCCAACCATTCCCTATGTGTCTGTGTTTCTGTTCACCTCAGATGACTTTTTTTGCCCCCTCTCCACGTGAAGTGGCATCATTACAGATGAAGACAACTTCTTCATTAGCTAACTGCTGCTGCCACGGAGCCCAGCACAGAAAGATTTCCATGTTTCCTATTCGTTTCTGTGCCCCAACAGCTCTGATAGTTCATCCTGCTGGACGACCTGGAGGGCTGTGGGTTTGGATTTCCAGTTGATCCAAGTCCAGGATGTTTTAGAAGACCATAAGGCAGCACAAACTCCACAGCACTGCTGAGTGTTATCATACAGGATGCGTTTGCAATAGAGAGTAAAATTGAGAGGGGAAGGTTTGCCATTTTCTTTAATATCAGTGGAAAGCTGTTGCTCTGTGGGTTAGGTATCGGGAAATGCAAATTCTCTGTCTCTGCTGAGCAGAATGGAGGTGCTGGAGCCCCAACCCTGCTCCTATATGACAGAGCAGCATTTATCAGAAGTGCTTTGAAATTTTATTTAGTAGAAACCAGATACACTGAACGCCAGCAGTTAGTTCATGTGCATCTCTAACAAAGAAATAAAAGAGACCGCAGACAGTCCTGGCTACAATGGCATCAAAGAAGAGGAAATTAAACCAAGATTCACATGATTCACTTGAAGAATAGCAACCACTGAATTTCTGCTATGCAAAGTGTACAGTGCTACTCTTTAAAGGTAAAATTTATCCCAGCTTTCCAAAATGCCTGTGGAAAAGTACGTCTATGACACTACTTTGGGTGGAAGGACTGGGTTTGACAAACACATTTTTAGAGAGAGAGAGAGAGAGAGAGAGAAATAAAAATGGCAAATGAGAATAATTCCTGACTGGTTTGTTGTGGAGAACAATCCACAGTTGTGGAGTAAAGTGAACGGAGGAGGAAATTAAAGCCTGAAGATAAGAGTGTCAGGAAAGGACAATATGCTTACGCAACAATGGGGATCAGATTGACTATCAGCGTCTGAAAACAGCAAGAGACTATCTTACACAGTAAAAATGGCCATCACAAATTAACTCTCTCCTTCAAAATAACAAAGCAGACAAAGACAAGCTCTTTTCAGACTTCTGTGTATATCGAATTTTAACATAGGAGATACAGATTGGTTAAAATACTGCTAAGAATAGCACGAACAAGGAACAGTACTTCACTTATCACTTAATACGAGCTTCTACAGGAAAGAAAACAAACCAACTTCCAGATCTTGCTGTACTCAAAGTATACATACATCTGGCAGTCCAAAAGTTACTTGTCTTGGATTTAATTTAAGCACCTTCATTACACAGTGTCCTTTACTACGAAACAGCCAAACATACATTCATAACCCTAAAACTATTTTAATAATTAGCATATTTTAAAGCATTAAGTCGGACAGGTGCACCCAAAGGTGTTTTTCTCTCTTAAGGATGCACAGCCTTTGTTAGTGACAGTGAACCTGTGCAGCTGTCCACACGTAATGCAGCAACTCGTCTGACAGGTAATTTATTTAAATGCTTTCACTTTTACAAAATACTTTAGGAAAAGGAAAAAGAAAAGAAAAAAAGAGGAAATTTGCACTTCAGTTTCTCATTCTTGAAACCTGCTACTTCACCAGGTAACTATGGTGTCACCCCCTCTGCCCTGCAAAGGAACTGCTGAGCTTTGGGGATCGTATCCCCATCAGCCCAAGGCCTGAACATAGATCATAGTATCACCTGATGCACCTACAGTGCGACTTCCAAGGATCTCCAAGTTCTTTGCTTGCAGCTGTTTAAGCCTCACAACACCCCTGTGAGGTAGGTACAGTAATATCCCCAATTAACAGAACCAAGACTTTTGTGCGTGTGGCACAATCACATCTGAGTGTTCACTGACCAACAAGAGCAGCCTCTGAGGCTGCAGCCTTGAAGGGAATAGTGTTCACGTTCCTGCGGCGCTCCGGAGAAGGTTAAAGCAAAGTGCTGGGCAGGTTGCTGCTCTGCCACCTCAGGCAGGTTGTCTTGGAGTGTTTGTACAGGTGGCTGGACTGGCTGAACCGCTTGCCACACTTGAGGCAGGCGTAAGGCTTCTCTCCCGTGTGCACACGGATGTGTTTCTTGCAGTCTGTCAGGGTCAGGAAGGTCTTGCAGCAGATCTTGCAGGCGTACTTGCGAGCACCTTCCACAACCAAGACGTTGTGCTCAGATAAGGCCTTCTTGCATTTGGACAGGACATCCGCGGACGCCCTGGTCAGCTGCGGCGGCCCAGGCTGCGATGGGTGGCCGTTTTCAAAGGACGTGGTCCCGTTCATGATCAGCTGGGAGCTGGAGGAGTTGTCTTGCAGCTGGGAGCTCCTGACAGAGGTCACCACAGGCATTTTGGGGGCGATGCGGCGGTAGCCAGGGAAGCTGCTGGCCCCACCTCTCACCGAGCCCATCATCGCCCTTGACAGGGAGTGCAAGCCCAAGCCCGAGCGCGGGAAATCCATGCTGAACTGTTCTGCCGCCCGGTACCCAGAGGTCTGCACACAGGGGAGACCCATCACGTCCTGCATCGGTCTCACAAAGTGAGAGTCTGCAGGCTCGCTGAACGGATTCTCTACGTGAGAGACCGTGGCGGATGAATGGCCACCAGCAGGCCCCGACTCCGGACTCATCAGGTACGAGGCGTCAGTGTCCATTCTGCAGTCACTGGTGGTGTTTGGAATGTTGTCGTCACTGTTCTGACTAGCACCAAAGCCACCGCCTCTGCTTTTGTTCAGAAAATTAGAGATACTGAAAGTAGACTTGTGTTCCAGGTTATTTGACACCTCCATAATATGGATGTCCCCCACCCTATCAGTACTGGACTGTGGGTCAGAAAAGCTGCGATCGCTGCTCTCGGGACTCAGTTCTATCTTCTCTGTGCTCACAACTCCTCCTTCCACTTCCACAGACTCACTGCCCTCCGCCTGGGAAGTGACGTCGCTCACCTCGTCTTGAGGCTCCGGCGAACTCAAGGGCTCAGACTTCACCACCACCCTCATGTGCTCTTTGTCATTCAGACTGACCTCCGGATTCTCACACGGGAAGTTGTTCTTCTCAGAAGCAGCCTCCTGGTCGAAGCTGGTCTCCACCTGCGTCGCCTGGCTTGCCATGGACATCTGTGAAATGTTTCCCCCGCTGTTGTCAGACTGGCTGGGCACTTGAGCGTCTTCCTGAGTGCTGAAAGACTGATCAAACATAATCGTGTTGTCCTCCTGGTTATCAGCAACAGCATCAGCCTTAGAGTTGTCCACAATCTTCAGAGAATCAGGTGAGAAGAAATCTTCCCTTGAGTGAACCACTGACTGCCCGCTCTCAGCCGCCACCTCGGACACCGACTCGTCCATGGCAGGCCTGATGCGCTGCCGGGCACGGTCCTCAGAACTCTGCTTACGTTTGTGGAGGCGGCGGATGGGGAAAGCAGTGCGCTGCTCCATGTTTCCTCTCAGGGAGGAGCTCATGGCGTTGGGCTGCTCCTCTGTGCTCTGGGTGGAATTCAAGGCAGAGCTCACAATGCTCAGTCCAAGCTGCTGGAGCATGAAGGACCTCTGCATGCGAGCGTTCTGCTCTTGGACTCTGTCGCTGGGCGGGGACATGGGCAGTGTCCTGGTGGTCAGGTAGTGTTTGCATGCTTTAACAACGGAGTTCAAGTGTAAGTGAGACGCAGCCAGCAAGACATCCATGACGTTGCTCTCCCCAAGCATTAGTGTGGAAGTATACATCATGTCTATCAGGGCAGCAAAAGCTTCTGCTGTCACCACTTCGCTGTCCAGCTGAATCATGTTCATGGTCTGATCTCCCTCTGCCACGGTGAACAGGGCTCGGAAATGCGTGCTGCACGCTGCCAGCACCGAGCGGTGCGCCTTGAAATGCCTGTTTCCCACCACAATGACGCAGTCGCAAAGCTGCCCATGGAGCCGCTGGTAGTTGAGCTGCTGGAAGATTTGCTCAAAGTGTCCTGGAAAATCCATGATCCTACAAAACAGAGCAGAAGAAACGGTGAGACCAGGAATGCCTCAGGTCCCACGCAGAGCACAGCGAGCCTGTGCTTGGAAAGGGAAGACAGGTGAACAATAACTCATCCTAATTTACCACACTGGCAGTGTGTCAAACCTGACTACCTTGAGGGGGAGGATGAGAAAGAAAACACAGGTTCTGCCACGGGGCTGACCTAGAATAACAGCTGCCTCAGCAGCAGACAGGTCACAGGCAGCGCTGCTGCAAACTGAGCCACGCAGCTCACTGCACCCCCTCTGCCTCCTCTCCAAACTACAGTACACTCTTCAGGAACAAAATCTAATACTAATTGTGAATAATCTACTGCAGCCTCCCACTGCAAACTCTGAACTTTAACTTTTATCTCCCAGCTTCAGCCTCTGGAAATGGCTTTCTGCAGTTTCTCAGCTGCTGTGTGCAGAACTGTCACCTGCTCCTCACAGAGGAACACAGAGAAGAGGATTAGTGGAAAAGAGAAACTTTAAGAGGTCAGCTTTTATCTTAAACTGCTACTTTTAGCTGTCAGAAGTTGTGGTGTGCTGATCCCCCAGAGTCACAGGGGGATGAGGAGTGGGGCTGGGGTCAGTTCATCACACTGTCTCTGCCGTTCCTTCCTCCCCAGGGGAGGACTCCCCCCACCCCTCCCCTGCTCCACGTGGGCTCCCTCTGACAGGAGACAGTCCCCCCCACACCCCTCCAACACGGGTCCCGCCCGTGGGGCACAGGCCCCCAGGAACAGACTGCTGCAGCCCGGCCCCCACGGAGTCACCAGTCCCCCACCCCTCCCCTGCTCCAGCGCGGGCCCCTCTCCCCACGGGCTGCAGGGCCTGCCAGGACCTGGCTCCAGCACGGGCTTCCCGCGGGCCCAGAGCATCCTTCAGGTGTCTCCACCTGCCCCACGCTGGGGCCCTTCGTGGGCTGCGGGTGGGACCTGTGCTCTGCCCCGTGGGCTGCAGGGACACGTCCTGCCTGGCGCTGGGCTGCTGCAGGGCAAGGGCTGCTCCAGTGCCAGAAGCAGCTCCTGCACTGACCTTGCTGTCTGCAAAGGTGATTCTCTCACATCTCTGGCTGCAAAAACTGCTCCTGACCTGCTGGCTTGCTTCTTAACTGTGTTCCCACAGAGGCTGCTGCTGCTGGGCTCAGCACGGATCAGTGGCAGGTCCATCCTTGAGCTGCTGTTGGCTCTGTCAGAGCCAGGGGAGGCTTCTGCAGCTTCTCACAGAAGCCACCCCTGCAGCACCCTCTAAACCTTGCCACGCAAACCCACCACCAAAGTGGCCAACTTACACAGGTAATCCACCCCTGGTCCCTTCACCACAATTAGAACAGAAATTCTCCACAATGACTTCAGTCTCTAGCTATGTTCAGTCCATGTTTTGCCCATTACCTCTGCCCATTACTATTCTCCTCTCAAATTCCCCATGCCCCACATTGGGAATCAAAAAGGACTGTGATGGGTTGACCCCAGCTGGAGGCCAGGTGCCCCCCAAATCTACCCCATCATTCCCCTCCTCACCTGGACAGGGGAGAGAAGATACAATAAAGGGATCAAGATAAGGACAGGGATAAATCACTCAGCAATTACTGGCATGGGCAAAGCAGACTCAACGTGGGAAAAATTAATCTCATTTATTACAAAGCAAACCAGAGTAATGAGAAATAAAACCCAACCTTAAAACACATCCCTCCCAACCACACCCTACCCCCCTTCCCATCTTCCTGGGCTAAACTGACCTGCTCCCCCTCTGCAGTGCTGTGTCCAGCTCTGGAGCCCTCGTGGGACATGGACCTGTTGGAGCGGGGCCAGAGGAGGCCGTGAGGATGATCTGAGGATGGAGCATCTCTCCTGTGAAGCCAGGCTGGGGGAGCTGGGCTGGCTCAGCCTGGAGAAGAGAAGGCTGTGGGGGGAGCACCTTACAGCCCCTTCCAGTCCCTGAAAGGTGCCTGTAGGAAAGCTGGGAAGAACTGTTCCCAAGGGCAAGGAGCACTGGAATGATGGGTGATGGTTTAAACTAGAAAAGGGGAGATTTAGGTTGGTTATTAGGGAAAAGTTCTTCTCTCTGAGGGTGGTGGGACACTGGCACAGGTTGCTCACAGAGATGGTGGATGTCCCATCCCTGGAGACATCCAAGGTCAGGCTGGGTGGAGCTCTGAGCGACCTGCTCTAGGGAAGATGTCCCTGCTCACTGCAGGGTGGGACTGGGTGGCCTCTGGAGGCCCCTTCCAACCTGAATGCATTCTGTGATTCTGTAATTCCTTAAGAACCCTCTTGGCCCACAAAGAATTTATGGGAAGCTTCTGACAAAGTGATGCACTACTCAGCCAGATAACTGGACAAACTCAGAGAAGGCTTTTTCCTTACATTTCCAGTAATAGTACCTAAGTCAAACCTTAGTAGATTCACATTAAGACTAAGTAAGTGACTTTCAGTGACATCTCTACTTTTCCTCAAGCCAAATCAACCAAGTATAAGATGTGAGGAACATAAAGGTTGCTTGTGTGGGGCACACTCACACGTATTTGTCTTTGCATTTATCTTTCAATAGCAATACCACAGTACCCCAGCACACAAAAAGAGCCAGCAGTGTGCCCTGGGGCTGAGAGAGACAATGGGATGCTGGGGGCATCAGGAGGAGTGTGGGCAGCAGGTGACAGGAGGGGATCCTCCCCCTCTGCTCTGCCCTGCTCAGGCCCCACCTGGAGTGTTGTGTCCAGTGCTGGGCTCCCTGGGATCCAACAGCCAGGGATCTCCTGGAGAGAGTCCAGAGGAGGCTGCGAAGGGGATGAAGGGCCTGGAGCATCTCCCCTGGGAGGAGAGGCTGAGGGAGCTGGGGCTGTTCAGCCTGCAGAGGAGAAGCCTGAGAGGGGATCTGATCAATGGGGATCAAGAGCTGAAGGGTGGGACCCAGGGGCCATGGGCAGCCCCTGCTCAGTGTCTGTGGGGACAGGACAAGGGGCGATGGGCTCAAGCTGGAGCCCAGGGAGTTCCCCCCAATGTGGGGAAGAACTTCTTGCTGGTGAGGGTGAGGGAGCCCTGGGACAGGCTGCCCAGGGGGTGTGGAGTCTCCTTCTCTGGAGAGATTCCAGCCCCTGTCCTAGGGACCCTGCTTGGGCAGGGGTGGGACCCCATGGGCTCTGGGGGTCTCTTCCAGCCCCTGTGATCCTGTGATTCTGCGATCACAAAGCAGCTAAAATAAAATGTCATAGACAGAATTACACCTTTGAACGGGGATCAAACGTGAACTCCCCAATTCAGACATTCTCTCCTCAAATGCATGAACAAACCATACGCTGCACTGGCATCGCTGCACGGCCACAAGCTATGGACTGCACACAGAGCTTCCACAGTCCCCTTTAACCTCTCGTGTTTGTATTTCACACTCTCCACTGGTGCTTCACTTCACATAACTGCATTGCTTAGGCCAGAGACAGTGGCTGCCAAGTGCAGCCATTCACTCAGAGGAAAAGAGGGACAGCTCCTGGTGTGGATCACTGAATATTTTGCACTTTCAGAGATTAACTGTTCACTTGGAAGGATCAGCAGGAAAAGCCTCAGAAATGCTGAGAGCAACAGCAGAGGTGTCAGGCATGGAGCAACAGCCAGATGTGGGCACAAAGGCTGCAGCAGCCCCAGGCCCTGTGCTCTCCCTCACCGTAAGGCAGACTGGGCAGCACCACGTTTGAGATGCAGACTGTGCTAGTACAGGTCAAAGGCCAACAAGACACAGGTGACAGATGGATTTGCACACTTGTGCACGTGTCAGCAGACAGCTGTGGAGTTCCAAACACCCACGGGCTCCTGGCAGCAACTTGGCTGAGCGTCCCCCAGCCTTGGAATGTCACCATCAACACGTCAAGGGGAGGTGGAACAGTCCCTGACCCTCGTTTGTACAGGACACACATCTTCCAAACCAGTCCTGGAACTCTTTTGCCAGCAGCACAAGATCAAATTCCTCCTTAGGCAATGCAGTTAATACATGACCTGTGTGTCCTCGCTCCCTGCACAACACCCCAGCTTGCTCCCATGCTGCATCCCACCAGACCAGTTTCCCCCCACCCACTAAAAGCTCAGGCTGGAGCTGGATGAGGTTTCCCAGTCAGACTGTGTACTGGCAGAGCGAACAGGCACAAGCTGGACACACACTGGGTCCCCCATCCAGCCAGGGAACAATGACAGGCTTCCCTTCTACTAGGTCCACAGCTATGAACTGTGTTGGACCTGGATGCTGGTCTCCCCGGTCACAACCTGCCCGTGACTCCAGCAGCTACAGAAGGGATGGGCAGGGTGACAGGGCACTCTAACACTTCTCAGCACTAAATACAGATCTGTGTTGTCACGTCTGGGCTCCACAGGCACCTGTGGGGTGCAGTTTTAGCCTGTCTTGAGCTAACCAGGCTGGGGAAGGGGCTGGAGGGCAAATCCTCTGAGGAGCGGCTGAGGGAGCTGGGGGTGTTGAGCCTGGAGAAGAGGAGGCTGAGGGGAGCCCTTCTCCCCACCTCCCCTGCCCTGCCAGGAGGGTGCAGAGAGGTGGGCGATGGTCTCTGCAGCCAGGGCACAGGAGATGGGACAAGGGGCAATGGGCTCAAGCTGCCCCAGGGCAGGGTCAGCTCAGCTGGGAGGGAAAAGTTCTTCCCTGGCAGAGCTGTCAGGGCCTGGCCCAGGCTGCCCAGGGAGGGGCTGAGTCCCCAGCCCTGGGGGTGTTGAACAGGGGGGAGATGAGGTGCTCAGGGATCTGGTTTAGCTCAGGATGGGAATGGCTGGACTCGATGATCTTCAAAGGTCTTTTCCAACCTTGTGATTCTGTGATTCCAGACACAAGTACCATTTTCTGATTCCCAGGCTTAAGCAATCCCTTAGGGCCCCCTGTACAGACAGACGGGCCTGCTCCAGCTTACTGCACTGCGGCCAACATCGGGCTACATAAAGTTAAGGAGCCAGTAGTATAGCAGGCTAAGAGACCAGAAGTCATGCCAGAAGAGGTGGTAAACTACCTTAAAACAACAAAGAGTAAACCCATTATGTCAGGGAACAGCCCCTGCCTGCCTCAGCTGCCAGGGAGCTAACATGAGAGCAGCTGCTGCTCCCCAGCAGAGGCAGCTGCACACACCCCTCCTCCCCACAGACACACACTGAGCAGGTTTTCTTTGGAGAAAGGTTTCACTGCTTAGTCTCCTGGACAGAGACCCTCGTCCTTCTCCAAAGAGGAGAGGTTTGCAAAGACCCACAATGACGAGCTGAAACTTCTGCTGGCAAAGAGCTGTTGCCTCTGACTGTAACCGGTCCCTGTGTGTATTAAAGACAAGCATGCCTGAATGCCTGCAGTGGGAATTCATGTCTGAATGCCTGAAATAAATCAGCACCCTGAGATTCCAAGTGCTGTGTCACAGTCTCTCACGTCTATAAAGGAACTTACCTATTAAAACAGAAGAATTTGAGTTTGATGCTCTTTAGAAACACAACTAGCAATAGAGATAACAGGTGATTTTGTTTATCTCTCACTGCCAGTGTGCATTTGACAGCACGATGACATTTAAACATGACCAACCTTGGAACTGCACGGGTTTTCTTTCTACACATTCTGTCTGGCAGAATCCCAGCACAAGGGAAACGGGGGGAGACGGTGGCTGAAGAGCTGGGAGGAACAAAAGAGCAGCCCCTGCAACTGGCTGACCTTGGGGCAGCAAGACAAAAGGCAGAGTCATGGCAGCAAGTGTGTGCAGCACGGCTGAGGCCAGGGCTGCTCCGCGAGCAGAGCTGCATGGGGATGCCCGGTCGCCTGGGCAGACCTGGTGTTAAACTCAGGGCAAGTGCTGGGACAATCCCCTCCCCAAGGAAAGCTGCCCCCAGACAGGTGCCTCTGGGAAGCCCAGAGGGAACTGCCAAACAACTCTTTACTCACCCACCTTCAGTCCCCTCTGAGGCAGGGCAAGTGTCAGGCAGAGACAACGCTCTGTCCCTGGCTTCATGGGACTGGAATACAGGATCAGAGGGAATCTGGACAAAGGTGATGATGGTGGAGGAAGGAAGAATTGCCAGAGCCACAAAGACACTCTGCTTGCTCCATTCCGAGCAGCATCCCTACAGCATCAGCACGTCTGTGCAGGGCCAGGCTGGTGGCCGACGTTCCGCTCTGCTCCTCAGTCCAGAGGGACACTCCAAGAAACCATCTGACAGCTGCACCGCTACACGTAGGGCTCACTGCACAGCTCACAACGCTGCTGCCCCTGAGCAGACGCCCTGGGAAGCACCAGATTCCAACCCCAGTTACGCTAAGTGCTTCCCCAGGAACCCATACATCTCTGCAGAGCCGCTGTGCATCTTCTACCACGTCTGCAGTGAAGCTGTGCTGCTCATACCTTTCGTGTCTGCACGTGCTTTGCAGACAGTGAGTTTTCCACCAGCAACCCAGAAGCGCCTGTGCACCTGCTGGTTTAATGGAGTGCACTGTTGACTAATCCAGCCACGACAGACTGATTCACTCTCGTTGAACGTGGCCGAGTTCTTTCAGTGTGGCCGTGGCAGTGCACGGAACACGACTAGACTGAAGGTGAGTCTCCTTATTTCTGAGTCCATAATGACGACAGTTCAGTACCCTGAATGCAGCCAGACTCACAATGACAAATCGGCCTTTCCTCCAAGTCAGCTCAGCCCTTAACACATCAGGGGGAACGGCTGGACTGAAGATGACAGGTGCTTTCCACCCTCAATGGTTCTGTGATGTGCAGTTTGGCTTGGTACCTGACTTTGACTGCACCACAAAGGCCGAATCCCGCAGCCAGAACGAGCGCAGACCCCACAGTGCAGCTGAGAGCTTGAACCAGACAGGCTGGAAACGACAGAACTAGACTTGAGACACGGAGACCACATGCCAGCAACCCGCCCCTGTGACGAGGGATCAGCTCCTCTGGGCTCCGAGCTACCTGCCTTGCACCCGAGTCAGTACCAGCAGAAGGAAGAACGCTGCATCTCCTGATGCCTTCCTGTCCCGCTGCGCTCACCCCTGGCCTGTCAGCAGCTCCCTGGAAGCACCACGGCCATCCCATCACACAACACGGGCCTGTGCGGAGGAGGGACAGGAGCGTCCCAGGCGGGCAGCGATGTGCTCAGCAGCCAGGCCCTGCCGCCCTGGCCAGGCCGAGCGCCCGCTCCGGGTCACCCCGCTGCTGCATCAGGTCCAGGGCAGCCCCCGGGGCACCAGCAGCTCTGGAGAGCAGCAGGGCAGGGAACAGCTTCCTTCTGTAGTCGAACGAATGAGCACAGCTGGAAAGAAACTACACCAAACTGTGGAGCTGAAGTGGTTCTACTGGAAGTACAAACAGTTACAGGCAGGAGCAGCTACAGGGAAGCACTGCAGAGACTTCCATGGAATCCTGGCTGGAAAGCGATTACTTTGCCTGCCCCTGGACTGAGGCCTATGGAATGTAACCAGCTGGGGGTCAGAACCAAAGGAACTCTCCCCCACACAGCGCAGTGAAGCCACATGTAAATTCAACAGCCATGACACAGATTCATCAGAGGAAAATCAACCCAGAGCTACTCAATATCAGCTGCTGCCTGTCTGGGGAAGGTACCAAGTCACAAGGGACAGTTTTACCTGCACTGGCCTCTCTGGCTTTTCATTTTCCAGCCTGCTTTGGTGGTTTAGGAAGGGTCTTAGGAGAGGACCATTAATCTCTTCCGTGTCAGACTGAGTTGGTAGAAATGAATAAGGAAGCATTTTGTCGTCAGCATTTTGATTATATGCTTAAAATATAATAAATAATTGAATATATATTATGTAATGTATATATATTATATATACTAATATAAGGAATAATTGAATTATATGCTTCAAGTATAATAAATAATTGAATATATTATATAGTGCATATATATAACATATAAACATAATGAATAATTGAATTATATGCTTCAAATATAATAATTGGATATATTATATAGTATACATAATATATAAAATAGAATAATTGAATTATATTCTTCAAATATAATAAATCATTGAATGTGTATGTATATAATATATATCAAATAGAATGAATAATTGAATTATATGCTTCAAATATACTAAATAATTGAATAAGAAGTGCCCTGGGTCCGACAGAGCTGTTCTGTGACTCACGGTGAGAGCAGGCGGCCCTGCTGGGACTGCCCTGGCAGGGGCCTGGGCAGGGCGCTCCTTCCTCGAGCTGCTGGACCTGGGCTCCTACCTGAGCCCCTCTGGCCTGCAATGGGCTGGCTGCCTGGGAGCAGCCCCCCAGGGCACTGCTGGTGGTCCCCCTCCTGCCGCTGCCTCTCCAGGCTCCCTGGGGCTGCGCAGACCAGCTCCATCCTGCCAGCACACATCTGTGTTGGCACACAGTAAAGCACCCCTCAGACACGTGGGTGAGGATAAGGCTCACACTCAACACTGAGCCTCTCATGCTAAGGAAGCACCTGGATCCAAAGCACCGAATGGGGCAGATGCTGCACAGATGTTGTGGGGCTCTGGGAGAAAGGACCCACGCTTCACAGGTACAACACAGCCTGCGTACCACCCTCCCACCACCAAAAACCTCTCTCAGCTCCAACGAAACCCAACACGGCAGAGATCAGACACCGAGTTCCCACCTTCTTGCTGAAGATGGCATCTGGTTAGGGAAGCAGCCCAGTTTACAACCACTGCTTCTCAGGGAGTCCTAAGGAACTCCCTTGTTCCTGAAACACAAAGCACCCCAGCAGGGCCAGCTGGCCAGGCTGCACACACGGCCAGGACAGGGGCCCTTGCCCAGCCAGGCAGGTAGGAAACACAGGGGACTGCTGGTGACACCAGCACACAGCAGCAGGAAGGACACTGGGAGATTTTTCCACAGGAATTCAAGTTTTATTGGCACATCTTTCCCCTGCTTCTGGTGGTAAGAAGTGTCCTTCAGGTAGTTTCTTTCTCTCTCTTGAATGATTAACACTGATATGTTTATGTTCACTGACACCCACTTTTTTCCATCAAACCCTTTTGTTCTTAACACTCCAGCTGCAGCAAGAGGGTGCAAGACAAGGAGGGACAAGTATTGAAGTACAGCTGCACTGAAACCAATGCCGATCAAACACTTTTCTGGGGGGCATCAGGAGGAGTGTGGGCAGCAGGTGACAGGAGGGGATCCTCCCCCTCTGCTCTGCCCTGCTCAGGCCCCACTGGAGTGTTGTGTCCAGTGCTGGGCTCCCTGGGATCCAACAGCCAGGGATCTCCTGGAGAGAGTCCAGAGGAGGCTGCGAAGGGGATGAAGGGCCTGGAGCATCTCCCCTGGCAGGAAAGGCTGAGGGAGCTGGGGCTGTTCAGCCTGCAGAGGAGAAGCCTGAGAGGGGATCTGATCACTGGGGATCAAGAGCTGAAGGGTGGGACCCAGGGGCCATGGGCAGCCTCTGCTCAGTGTCTGTGGGGACAGGACAAGGGGTGATGGGCTCAAGTTGGAGCCCAGGGAGTTCCCCCCAATGTGGGGAAGAACTTCTTGCCAGTGAGGGTGAGGGAGCCCTGGGACAGGCTGCCCAGGGGGTGTGGAGTCTCCTTCTCTGGAGAGATCCCAGCCCCTGTCCTAGGGACCCTGCTTTGGGCAGGGGGTGAGACCCCATGGGCTCTGGGGGGCCCTTCCAGCCCCTACAGCTCTGTGGTTCTGTGATTCTTTGGCTTCTTAAAAAAGTAATTTGAAGTTAACTTTCTATAAAACAGCATGAAGAATAACTCTGAGTTATCTATTTAAGCTTTTATTGCTGTGTCCTGTTTATTGCAATCCTGAGCTGCTATCAAGAAGTCAAACACAGACAAGTCAAATGCAACCTCAAATTCCCCCAAAGAAGCTCTCTAAATAGTTTGCAAAGTACTGGATTTTGTGTTGGTAAGATCAACATGAAGAGCTGCTTCATCTATGCCACTCAGCACAGGAACAGCAGAAGCCTCACACAGGCACCACTGAAAGCTCCAGACTGGGCAGCCTTACTGCTTGCACCTCCAAGGTCTGTATTTAAAAGCTTCTGAGATCCCAGGCACCGAGCTGCAGGAAGCCCTGGCACACAGCCCACGCTTGGTAATGTGCACATACAGTATCACAGCTGTTTGCCTCAGTGTAAACTGCACTTCACAAAACAGTATGTGCTTCAGCCCCCGTGCTCCAAACACCAGAAACTGCCCCAGCAGGTGCAGGCGAGTGACACCAGTGTCTGGTCAGGAACCCCCTTCTGCTACCAGGGATGCTGGTTTGCAAGGAGCCAGCAGGACAGTGGCAGGGTAGAGGCAGGGAGAAATGGAAGTTTTGGGGGTTTTGCCATCTGCAGCCAGTTCTGTCCCCCTCAGGCACTGAGGGCACGTGTTCTCTGCTCTGGAAGTGCTTCCAAACTGCACACAGGGTGGCTCTGTAGTCAGGGGCAGTTAACAGGATTTCTGCATTTACCCCACATTTCCCTTTACAAAGCGTCTCTCCCCAGAGAGTGAGTTTTCCATCTGGTACCATGTTACCTCTCTTTGGGCCTCACTGGATTTGCTTTCAGAACTTTTAAGTAATTCCACATGACATCTGGAATGAGCAGACGTTCAGCAAGCACCTGGGCTTGGGACGCGGGTTGCTCACTAACTCTTCACATGAGAGCATTCCTGCTGGCACTGATTATTCCAGGACTTAGGTTCCTTGGCCACAGTGAATTCTTAGCAGCGTGTTTTGTGTACAGCTTACCACTGCCCACCTGAAAATCCCCTCCACAAATACTCAGCGATCAAAAGCAGACCGTGCTTTGGGGGATGCGACGGCACAGCAGGTACCACCCGTGACAGGCGTCCTGTGTGTGTCCAACAGGTAACTGCAACAGGCACTTCCATAACCGACGGTTACACTTGAACCATCTCCTCTGAGGTGTCTCCTCAGCCAGGTTTTATAAACAGTTTCCCTTCCTGCTGTCAGGGAGGAGGAGGAAGAGCTTGTTTGAGACTCAGACAGGGTAAGTGGCGCTGCAAACGCTGGTGCTGGTTGCATCAGCTCTCCGGAGGGGAGATCAGCACACGGCTCAGCATCCTCTCATCACCTGACAGGCACTGCCACTGAGCAGCCCAGCCTGCAGCAACACCAACCACTATCAACAGGAACAGCACGGCCTGCCACCTCCAAGGCTGTCTCTGAGAGGAGCAACACAGCTGCCCTGGATGTTTCTTGCACCTCTCAGCTGTCAGCAGGAACAGACACAGCAGCAGCAGGGCTGTCCTGCTTCCCCTGGCTCCGAGGGAGCTCTCCAGCTGCAGATCCTGCAGCACAGTGTGGCAGTGCAGCAGACACAGGGCAGAGGAGGCTGGGGAGCCAGGCTCCTGCCTTCTGCTGTGACACCCAGCTTGTCACAGGAGGGCTGTTTCTGTGTTGTAATCCCTGTTTAACAACCCTGCACCCTGGTATATTCTGGACAGACTGAACCCTGTTTCCTTCTAGTGTCTGGTTAATCCCCTCATCGTTTGGGCTTCAAGGGCAGGTACCACAGCTTCCACAGCTGTCAGTCTTGCTCCAAAGAGCTGACATAGGCTTTTTCTGCCTAACTGACACCAGCACAGTGTCTTCTAGGTATCAGTAAGAAAGAGGGGGAAAAAATGTATCCTATTGACCTTACAAAGGTAAAAACCTGTATCCAGAGCTGAGAACACAGCTGCTCCCCAGAGCACAACTGGCTTTAGGCACTGTGCTGTCACACACCTGAAGGAAGCTCTTCGGGCCGTATGGCGATTCGCTTTATTTACAGAGGGAAGAGCAGAGGGGCTGCCACACAGGACTGGACACACAGCCATGCAGTGGCATGAGAGGACACACTGACACCAACCAGGAGTGATGGGAACTCGCAGTTACCCTGTGAGTTCAGAAAACCCCTCCCGAGGTGCACGGTACCACATCCGTCCCCATCACTGTCCCCTGACAAGAACACCCAGTGCTGCAGAGGAAACTCAGCTGCTGGCTTCTCCTGTACCACCACCCCTCCTGAAGCAAACCACAAACACCACACAGAATCCAGGGTCTGCAGGGAAGGACCCCGGAGGAAGAAGCAGCCACAGTTTGGCACCAGCACAATGTCATCTCGCTCCATGGAGCAGAAACTTCTAAATCCAGCTCTTCAACTTCACTGTTTCCCAGAGATTAGAGAACTTTGAACAGCCCTGTCCTGTTTGCAGTTCAGAACAGGCTAAAGCCTTCTCTGGCAATTCTAATCTAGGTGATTCTGATTAGACCCCCTGAGATCCCTTCCCACCCCTGACACTCTGTTTCCTTTGCTTTTAACCCCAGTGGAACCAGGGCTAACTGCACAAGGAACAGATCTATTTCTGCTGGGAAGTGGTTTATATTGTGTCCAGTGCTGGGCTCCCTGGGATCAAACAGCCAGGGAGCTCCTGGAGAGAGTCCAGAGGAGGCTGCGAAGGGGATGAAGGGCCTGGAGCATCTCCCCTGGGAGGAAAGGCTGAGGGAGCTGGGGCTGTTCAGCCTGCAGAGGAGAAGCCTGAGAGGGGATCTGATCAATGGGGATCAAGAGCTGAAGGGTGGGACCCAGGGGCCATGGGCAGCCTCTGCTCAGTGTCTGTGGGGACAGGACAAGGGGCGATGGGCTCAAGTTGGAGCCCAGGGAGTTCCCCCCAATGTGGGGAAGAACTTCTTGGCGGTGAGGGTGAGGGAGCCCTGGGACAGGCTGCCCAGGGGGTGTGGAGTCTCCTTCTCTGGAGAGATTCCAGACCCACCTGGACACCTGAGTGTTAAGTCCTAGGGAGCTGCTCTGGCAGGGGGGTTGGACCCGATGATGTCTCCAGGTCCCTTCCAACCCCTGCAATTCTATGATATCAAAGTAAGACAGGTGAGTGTGCCACCACTACAATGGATCCATTAGTGCTACAGGTCTTCAGCAAATAACTATACCCATGTAGCTGATCCAACTGATTACTACTGAGAGAAAGAGAAAAGCAAATCCAAAACACCTCCCCCACCACCCTTCCTCGTCCTTCCCAGGCTCAGCTTCACTCCCAACTCTTCTGTCTCCTCCTGAGCAGCACAGGGGCACAGGGAATGGGGGAGGGTTGCCATCAGTTTGTGATGCTTTGTCTCAGTGCTCCTTCTTCCTGTTCCTCCCCGGCTCCAGCACAGTGTCCCTGCCACAGGACACAGTCCTCTGCAGACCTCTCAAGCGTGGCTCCTTCCCAGGGGTGCAGACCTTCAGGAATGGACTGCTCCAGCCCCATGGGGCCAGCAGTCCTGCCAGACCACCTGCTCCAGCAAGGACTCCTCTCCACAGGGCCACAGCTCCTGCCAGGGCCTTGTTCCTACACAGGCTCTGCACAGGCTGCAGCTCACCCCACAACACAGCTGCTTGCTCGAACACAGACCTCTGCAGCCTGCCCCACCAGGGTCTGCTCAGGGACAGCCTGCCCCACCAGGGTCTGCTCAGGGACAGCCTGTCTCACCAGGGTCTGCTCCAGGGGCTGCAGAGGAATCTTCTGCACTGGCCTTGGTGCAGGGCTGTTGCTCTCATCCTCTCACACTCTCTCTCTGCTGCTGCTGTTGAGAAACTGTTTTGAGGCCAGTGTTGGGTCCATCTTGGAGCCAGCTGGTGTTGGCTTTGTCACACCTTGGGGAAGGTTCTGGCAGCTCCTTGCAGAAGCCACCACTGCAGCCCCCTGCTACTAAGACCTTGCAATGTACACCCAACACAGGCATGTACCAATGAAGACTTTAAAGAGAAAATAATGCCTTAATCACGGTTTAAAAGTCGTCCCAGAGGGTAAAAATTTACCTGGCTTTAATACATTTGCTGACTTTTTTACTAAAATCCTAGTGAGTGATGCTTGAAATGTGTAAGAAGAAATCAAGCTGCATCTTGTCAGCTCAAAGACAGAAACCTCCTTCCCTTGTTTTGACACAGGCGCCACTCTGGATCTGCTCTCCCGTCATAACATGGGGACTCAGGGTCACAGGGAACAGCCTGACTGCTGTGGTGTCCCTTCCTTAGCAGGACCAGCTGACTAGCACTGTGCCACCAGGACAGACTGTGCACACAGCATGCACCCAACTTCTGCACCCAGCACCACGGGCAGGCCAGCCTTCACCAGGAGAGCTGTGACCCAGGAACTACACCCAGCGCAACAACACGGGGGTGCTGGGTGACTGTGACATGGGGTGAGAGCAGAGCAGGGCAACCAGGCTGGGGAAGGGGCTGGAGGGCAAATCCTCTGAGGAGCAGCTGAGGGAGCTGGGGGTGCTCAGCCTGGAGAAGAGGAGGCTGAGGGGAGCCCTTCTCCCCACCTCCCCTGCCCTGCCAGGAGGGTGCAGAGAGGTGGGCGATGGTCTCTGCAGCCAGGGGACAGGAGATGGGACAAGGGGCAATGGGCTCAAGCTGCCCCAGGGCAGGGTCAGCTCAGCTGGGAGGGAAAAGTTCTTCCCTGGCAGAGCTGTCAGGGCCTGGCCCAGGCTGCCCAGGGAGGGGCTGAGTCCCCAGCCCTGGGGGTGTTTAACAGGGGAGATGAGGTGCTCAGGGAGCTGGTTTAGCCCAGGACAGGGACGGGTGGACTCCAGGAGCTTAAAGGGCTTCTCCAGCCTGGTTAATCTGTGATCTGTGTTCCAGGACAGAACACATTTCAAGGCTGGCTGTGAGAGCATGATTTGGGATATGCCAAAGAAGCAACCTCAGGTGCTCCCAGTCCCCTTGCATAGCTCTGCAGTGACAACCAAGCACTCCCCTTCCTGGCAAGGACGTCGCCTGTCCCAGGACAGCCCTGAGGTCACCTCTTGCTCAAACCAAGGGGTCAGGCAAACCAGGCTGCTGGCAGAGCTGCCAACACAGAGAGGGGGAGACACACCACCCTGAGCACAGTCCATGCCTATTGCCAGAACAGACAGCACTAGTCCTCCCAGTATAATCCGTGGATAGCATCTTTGCCTGTTGTATTTTACTTTTACTCAGGTTTCCTACAAGTTCCACCAATTTCCTGCTCATTTTCTTTCATGTAACATGCAAGATGTACAGCCACATGGCCACAGTTCTGTCACTGAAATTCTCTACAGGGGATTCACAACAATCCAAGCCTTTTTTTTTGTCTTGTTCTTCAAAGAAATACTAATGAAACCAGCCCGTTTGTTTTGTAGGAAGAGGCACTGTATTTGCACATGACTTTTTGTATCACGGTACGACCAGTCTGAGTGAACCCAGAGGTCAGGGGTCTTCCACTGAGATCTTTTCATGAAGAGCCTCAAGAGGGGAGCCAGACAAAGATGTCCTTGGGAGTTCAGTAGCTGAAATGCAAACTTAGATGGTGCTAACGCTGAGCATGTTTATGTGAGGATGACAGCATCGGGCTGATCACAGGCTCTCCTAAGAGAGGCTTTTTCATTCCCAGCAGCTCTCCCCCTTCTGTCAGTCTCCAGAGACAAGAATCAGACCAAAAAGCAACTGAAAAGGAAACCCCACCCAAAAAAATCCCAAAGACCCCCAAGTCTGCAAGTTGCCACCCCCCCCCCCCGAGGAACCAGCTCTTCAAGAGCTGCTGCCCACGCCGTGCTGTACCCCAGAAGCACCGACAACTGGCCAGGGGCAGCCCTGCAGGGTACTGAGAGCTGCAGAGCACCCAGACCGCCCAGCACCGGACAGCAGCCGGCCCCGCCACGGCCCCTCGGCAGGCAGGGCCTCAGCAGAGCCAGCCCCGCGGGCTTCCGCAGCAGCGCGAGCAGCAGCCCCGGGACGGCCCTTTCCAGCTCCCCGGCGCCTCACGCAGCCCCTCAGCGCCCAGAGACCCCCGGCGGCGCCCGCAGCGCGGCTCTCGGCGCCCTGGCCGGGCGGCCGGCTCCCCGCGGGATCGCGCCGCAGCCCCGGGCTCCGCGCCGCCGCCGCCATCAGCCCCCCGCAGCCTCCGAGCCCCCCCCGCGCAGGCAGCTGGGGCGGGGGACGGGACAAGCGGGACGCGGGGCGCCCTCCGGCCTCCCCCCGCCCCGCGCCGCGGCCCCTCCTGCGCGCCCCTCCCGGGCAGCGCGGAGCCTCGGGCCGGCCGAGGGGGCTGCGCGGGGCGGGGCGGCGGCGGAGGCCACGGCCAGGCCGCCCCCCCCACCCCCCCCCCCAACTCCCCCCCCCGAGGCGCTCCCCTCCCCGCCCCGCCCCGCCCCGCCCCGCGCGCCCCGGCCCCGCTCACCTGCGCTCCCCGCCCCTCCCGCTGCCGTCCGGGCGGGCAGGGCCGCGCGCGGCGGGGGGTCCCGGGCGGCGGGCAGGGCCGGGCCGGGCGCGACCGTCCTCCCGTCCCCGCGATCCCCGCGGCTCCGCCCCCCCCGAGGGCCCCGACGCTGCGGCGGCTTGCCGCGGCGGCCGGAAGTGACGCCACCGCGCAGAACAACCCCCCCCCCCCGTCCTCCCCCTCCTCCTCCTCCGCCTCCCCCGCCCCACTCGGCACGTGGCGACAGCGCGCGCCCACCCGCCCGGCCAACCAACCAATCAGGGGTCTCGTTATTATCAAGTGGCGTACTCACCGTCGTTCCCACCGCCCTCCCCCTCACCCTGTAGTACGCGCGGCCGTGATTGGGCGAGTCCCGCGCCTCAGGGAGCGCGTGGAGCGGCGGCGGCGGAGCGGGCCCGGCGGGGGAGAGCGGCCGAGCGGGAGCAGCGGCAGGCCCGGCCCCGGGAGCAGCGGCGGCCCCGGCCCCGGGAGCAGCGGCGGCCCCGGCCCCGGGAGCAGCGGCGGCCCCGAACCCGGCCCCGGGAGCAGCGGCGGGCGCAGCGGGCCGCCACCCGCCGCGGGTGCCCGGGCGCCGTGTCGAGCCCCCGCGGGCGGCTGCGCCTCTCGCCGCCCCTCGCCATGGCCGTCCCCGCCGCGACCTGGCGCTACCGCGGGGACCCGCATGCGGAGCAGCCGGCCATGCTGGGTGAGGACGGGGCGAGGCGGGCGGGAGCGGGGCCGCGGGGCAGGGGCCGCCGCCCGGGCTGACGGGCTCTCCCCGCGCCTCGCAGTGCGGTTCGCCAATGGCAGGCTGCAGCGACCCGGCTCCGTGCGCTTCACCGTGTACCGCAGCAAGGACAGGGCCCATCCCCGCAAGAAGCACCGCAGGATCCTGGTAAGGGCCCGCCCGGGCAGCGTGCCGGCCGCCGGCCCTCGTGGCTGCGGCCTGGGGACTCGAGGCCGCGGCGGCAGCTCTGACGCCGCCCTCCCGCCCGCACTCGCCTCGCCCGGGGCTTAGCGGCGCGTCTGGAGACCGCGGTGCTGCCGCCGCCGTTAGAGATCATCACAGACTGGGATGGGTTGGGAGGGACCCCGAGGGTCCCAGAGCTCCAACCCCCTGCCACAGGCAGGGACACCAACCTCCAGGCCTGGAGCTACACAAGGCTGCCCAGGGCCCCATCCAACCTGGCCTTGGACACCCCCAGGGATGGGGCACCCACCCCCTCTCTGGGCAGCCCCTTCCAGCCCCTCACCACTCTTTTTGTAAAAAACGTCCCCCTGGGAAGGTCAGATGTGAGGGGAAAGTTCTTCCCTGGCAGAGCTGTCAGGGCCTGGCCCAGGCTGCCCAGGGAGGGGGCTGAGTCCCCAGCCCTGGGGGTGTTTAACAGGGGGGAGATGAGGTGCTCAGGGATCTGGTTTAGCTCAGGATGGGAATAGCTGGACTTGATGAGCTTAATCTTTTCCAGCCTTGTGATTCTGTTTACACTGTGAATTCTGAAGTTGGTTTTACTGATGTTTTTGAAATACCCTCTAAGGACACACTTGTCTCTTTCTGTGAAGAGAGAGCTGAGCTTGAGGTGATGAGGTGCTTTCTGCTGCTCCTGTTCAGTTTCACAGGTGCTTGCACGCTCCTTTCACTCAAGAACAGTGTGAGTTTTCAGCCAGAAATCCTCAGGGGAAGTGCAGACACAAACTCATTGAAGCATAGGACCATAGGATCTCCTGGGCTGGAAGGCACCCATAAGGCCCATGGAGCCCAACTCCTGGCTCCACACAGTCCCAGCCCAGTCAGAGCTGCACTGAGGGCCTTGTCCAGCCACTTCTTGCCCTCAGCCCCGCTCGGGGCTGTGACCCCTTCCCTGGGGAGCCTGTGCCAGCGGCCGACCCCCCTCTCAGTAAAGGTCTTTACATGCCTGGGCCATTCCCAGTAGTGTGAGATTTGTTTTTTGAAGCCAGTGAGTTACAGTCCTTTGGCAGTGCTACAGCTTGAAATAGATCCTTGAAAGATATGTTTTGAGCTTAGTTCCCATTACATACAATGGTGGCTGTGCCCAGTGTGTCCTCTGGCCCAGTCTTGTAAGGTTTGTCCTGTCTGGAAGCTTAGAGAGGCTTTGAGCAGCTGTGTGAAGGACAATAAAGCCTTGGAATACTATCATAGAGAGGCTTGGTCCCTCTTCACTACTCACTGGTGACACCCACGTTTGCCACACTGACTCTGAATTGCTGCTCTGGTCCCTCATCTTCTGGACTTGTGGAAGCTGAGGTAGAATTATGTATCATGGGTGATCCTCAAGAAATGTCTGCAAAATAGAGGCAAAATGGGCAAAGTGAAGTTTTCCGTGAGTTTCCATGTGAACATAAGGAAAATCTTTGTCACTGTGAGGGTGGTGGGGCCCTGGGACAGGCTGCCCAGAGAGGCTGTGAGTCTCCTTCTCTGGAGGCATTCAAACCTGCCTGGATGTGTTCCTGTGTGACCTGAGCTAGGTGAGCCTGCTCTGGTGGGGTGGTTGGAGGGGATGATCTTTTGACATCCTTTCCACCCCCTCACATGCTGTGATTCCTGTGTGCAGCTGGTGTCTGATGCCTGGGCATACAAAGCTCTGTGGCACCAGAGAAAATAAAGCAGATGCAGAGAAGGTTTCTCTCAGCTGTGCATTCAAGTAATTTCTCTTTGTTTTTCAGGTCTCAGAAACTGAAAGACTTTCCTACGTGGGGAATAACTTCAGCAGCAGGCCCACAAACTCCCTGTGCAGGTATGGGTTGCTGGCAGAACTGGGACAGGGATGTGGAGGTGGAAGTAGAGGAATTGCTCAAATACAGAGTTCCCACCAAAGCTGGGATTTGAATCCAGAGGATTTTGGCAGGATACTCGGCGCCTGGCAGCTGTGGTGTTTGCACAGGACAGCTCTTTGGAAGTGGTGACAGTACATTCAGGTAGAGGTTATTGGAAAAGGCCTTGTGAAGGAAGGGGTGAGGAGATGGTTTGAGGTAGGAGTGACTGACAGGCAGGGACACTGCGCTGCCATCCAGAGAGACCTGGCCAGGCTGGAGAGCTGGGCAGGGAGAAACCAGATGAGGTTTAACAAAAGCAAGTGGAGAGTCTGGCACCTGGGAAGGAATAACTGCTGGAATCAGGACAGGCTGGGGGTGACCTGCTGGAGAGGAGCTCTGTGGAGAAGGACCTGGGGGTGCTGGTGGGTGACAGGGTGGCCATGAGCCAGCAGTGTGCCCTGGGGCTGAGAGAGACAATGGGATGCTGGGGGCATCAGGAGGAGTGTGGGCAGCAGGTGACAGGAGGGGATCCTCCCCCTCTGCTCTGCCCTGCTCAGGCCCCACCTGGAGTGTTGTGTCCAGTGCTGGGCTCCCTGGGATCCAACAGCCAGGGATCTCCTGGAGAGAGTCCAGAGGAGGCTGCGAAGGGGATGAAGGGCCTGGAGCATCTCCCCTGGGAGGAAAGGCTGAGGGAGCTGGGGCTGTTCAGCCTTGAGAAGAGAAGAGTAAGGTGGGACGTAATTAAAGTTTATCATTATCTGAAGCAGGGGATGCAGGGGGAATCAGCCAGCCCCTTTTCAGTGTCTGTGGGGACAGAACAAGGGGCAGTGGCTGCAAGTTGGAGCACAGGGAGTTCTGCACCAACGTGGGGAAGAACTTTTCCCCAGTGAGGGTGAGGGAGCCCTGGGACAGGCTGCCCAGGGGGTGTGGAGTCTCCTTCTCTGGAGAGATTCCAGCCCTGCCTGGACACCTGTCTGAGTGATATGTGCTGGGGAGCTGCTTTAGCAGAGGGGTTGGACCTGATGATCTCTCCAGGTCCCTTCCAACCCCTATGATTATTAAGTAAATGAAGTAAATTAAAAGATTAAATAAAGTAAATATTAAGAAATCACTAAGATCATCTGCTGCTGCCCAGGAAGCCCCTGGGTCATTAATTGCCATTTGACTTCAGAGCCACAGCACGATGCTGGCTGTGCCAGGCAGTGTAGAGGAAGCACTGGTGAATTCACCAGCTCTTACTGGTCCTGGTTTCAGAGTGTGACCTTTGTAGCAGCAGGGCAGAACCTACTGGCTGCCTGGGAAGTATCATGTGTGGGATCTCCTCCTCCTCCTAAGAGAGCCACCAAATGGGTGGAGAGTCAGTGTGAAATAACCTTGCCTTGTTATAGCCAAAGGTGTTTCTTTTCTCCTTTGCTGAGGAGCAGCACACACTGCTTGGGCTTGCCCTTCTGAAATGGGGGATGAAAAGGAATTTACCCAAGAGAAATTAGCTGATATTAATAGTTTGCAAAGCCACACTCCTGAGAACCTCTGAGGACTTAAAGTGACTCCTCCTAAACAGACAATCAGCCATGGGGAAACCAGAGCATGGTTGACTGACGCTGGCTGGAGGCCAGGTGCCCCACAAGCTGCTCTGTCATTCCCCCACCTCAGCTGGAGGGGAAAGAGAAGATACAAGAGGCTTGTTGGTCAGGATCAGGACAGGGAGAGATCACTCAGCAATTACCCTCATGGGCAAAACGGACTCAACTTAGAAAATGAATGTCATCTATTACCAAACAAAACAAAGTCAAGAGAAATTAAACCAAAGCTTAAAACACCTCCCCCCACCCTTCCCTCCTTCCAAGGCTGGATTTTATTCTGAATTTCTCTCCCTCCTCACCCCCAGAGTCACAGGGGGATGAGGAGTGGGGCTGGGGTCAGTTCATCACACTGTCTCTGCCGTTCCTTCCTCCCCAGGGGAGGACTCCCCCCACCCCTCCCCTGCTCCAGCGCGGGCCCCTCTCCCCACGGGCTGCAGGGCCTGCCAGGAGCTGGCTCCAGCACGGGCTTTCCGCGGCTCAGAGCATCCTTCAGGTGTCTCCACCTGCCCCACGCTGGGGCCCTTCGTGGGCTGCGGGTGGGACCTGTGCTCTGCCCCGTGGGCTGCAGGGACACGTCCTGCCTGGCGCTGGGCTGCTGCAGGGCAAGGGCTGCTCCAGTGCCAGAAGCAGCTCCTGCACTGACCTTGCTGTCTGCAAAGGTGACTCTCTCACATCTCTCTCTGGCTGCAAAAACTGCTCCTGACCTGCTGGCTTTCTTCTTAACTGTGTTCCCACAGATGATGCTCTCAGCCTTGGTAGTGGCAGGTCCATCTTGGAGCTGACTGGTGTTGGCTGTGGTGGACCTTGGGGAGGCTTCTATGAGCTACTCAGAAGCCACCCCTGCAGTTCCTGGGTACCAAAAACCTTGCCACAGAAGCCCAAAACATAGGATATTGCATAGAAGCACTGAGAAAATGTGGATCTCGATGCACTAAAAACCCAAAAGCTAATGGCAATTAGCACTCTGCCACAGAGTCTTTCTGCATTTCTGGAGCTGCTTTGGTTGTCTTAAAACTCTGGCATTTATTTAGATCAACAAGTCCATGTGTATTATGTACATAGTTGTATGTCTTGTATTTGTGAGGTGGAAGAAGCAGTAGGGGACAGGGAATACACATGGCTCTGTGCCTGCCTCTCACTAACTGCCTGCCCCTCTTCTTCCCAGGTATTTTGTTGGTGTGTTAGACAAGGACTCTGGGCAAATGGATGTGTACAACGCTGAAATATTCAACATGCAGCCCTTGCTCTCAGGTAGGAAGACAGCTGGCTTGACCCCAGCACCCGTCACTGCATACTGGGTCTGTGTCTGCCTTCAGCTTTGACTGCTCCCTTGCTGATGGCAGTGCTCTTCTGTCTCTCTGGCAGCTTGCTCTTCTCATTTCTGCTTTGTGGAGGAAGGAGGATACATTGAACCTTCCTTTAAGGCATCACACGATGCCAAAAACAGAGAGGGAAGCAAGCAAGGTGAAATATAGGGTGAAGGTTAAGCAGAGAGCATTGCAGGTGGGAGGGTGGAAGAGCTGAGTCAGTCCCAAAGCTCTCACTGCTCAGAATGAGTGCAGCCCTGTCTAGGTATGCTCTGCTGAGGGAAGCCTGGAAATTGCCAGGCCAAGAGACTGTATCACTGGAAAGCAAAAGAGCTCTTCTTCAGCAGAACTGCTTTTTGATACTGAACCCAGGAGCATAACCCAAGGCATATGGACTTTCAATACAAGGAAGATGTGGGGCTGGTGGAGAGGGGTCAGAGGAGCCCCGGGGATGCTCAGAGGGCTGGAGCAGCTCCCCTACCTATGGAGAGAGGCTGAGGGAGCTGGGCTGGGTCAGCCTGGAGAAGAGAAGGCTGTGAGGGGACCTCACTGCAGCCTCCCCGTCCCTGAAGGGACCCCAGGAACAGGAGGGGAATGGGCTTGTTAAAGGGCAGAGACTGGCAGGACAAGGGGGCTGGAGTGAAGCTGGAGGAGGGAAGGGGGAGAGGAGAGACTGTGGGGAAGTTCTTTGCAGAGAGAGTGGTGAGGGGCTGGCAGGGGCTGCCCAGAGAGGGGGTGGGTGCCCCGTCCCTGGGGGTGTTCCAGGCCAGGTTGGCTGGGGCCCTGGGCAGCCTTGTGTAGCTCCAGGCCTGGAGGTTGGTGTCCCTGCCTGTGGCAGGGGGTTGGAGCTCTGGGACCCTTGGGGTCCCTTCCAACCCAGACCAGGCTGGGATTCTATGATTCAGCAGGTTATTTTTTGCCTCTGCAGCAGGACCTGGGTGTTGCTGCAGCCCCTGTGCTAATGTCCTTAAAATCCCCATCCCAACAGAAATTCTCAATTATTGCAATTTCTGCATTTGTAACAGAAATTGGCCTGCTTTTTTTCCTTTTCTTTTATTGCTATGTGTGTGCCCTTACATTCAGTGTGTCTTTTAATTGACAAAGTCCCATGCAGGGCATCTTAAAGCGTTGTGCCAAGTCTTTCAGCAGTGGGATAGAGCTAAAGGGATACAGAGTATTGAATGTGGCCCTGGATGCTGCAAGCAAAGCCTGTTAACTTCTGTTCTTTCATAGATAACTTAATACCTGATGACACAAAGGATTATGAGAATAAATCCTACAGGGAAAAGGTAAAGTTGAAGCCTGGAGCATCTCTCCTACGGGGAAAGGCTGAGGGAGCTGGGGCTGTTCAGCCTGCAGAGGAGAAGCCTGAGAGGGGATCTGATCAATGGGGATCAAGAGCTGAAGGGTGGGACCCAGGGGCCATGGGCAGCCTCTGCTCAGTGTCTGTGGGGACAGGACAAGGGGCGATGGGCTCAAGTTGGAGCCCAGGGAGTTCCCCCCAATGTGGGGAAGAACTTCTTGCCGGTGAGGGAGCCCTGGGACAGGCTGCCCAGGGGGTGTGGAGTCTCCTTCTCTGGAGAGATTCCAGCCCTGACCTGTCCTAGGGACCCTGCTTGGGCAGGGGTGGGACCCCGTGGGCTCTGGGAGGCCCTTCCAGTCCCTATAGCTCTGTGATTCTGTATCATATTCTGTGATTATCTGACTGAGAGTGGCAGGTGATGCTTGTCTGAGACTGGGGTGTTTGGTGTACTGCAGGGTAAACCTGCCTGGGTTTGGTGCATGCTCTGTGCCATGGAGATCGATCTGGGCAGTACTGTCATTATTTCAGACTCGGGTACAGTCCCAGTTCCTTCCTGTCCCCTCACAGATGGGTGTGGTTGGGTCGTGTCCAGTGTGGTGCTCTTAGAGAGACTGTGACTGTGGAAGAAGTGATGGGTAGCTGACTTTTCCTCTTCGATGGGAAGTGCCTTCAGCTCAGCACTGTGTTGTGCTTCCTGTCTCTCTGTCACAGATGGAGCTGTGCATTGAGGCCTTTGGCACCAGCAAGCAGAAGCGAGCCCTGAACTCTCGGCGGATGAACGCAGTGGGCAGTGATATCCTGAACACTGCTGTGACAAGAGCAGCAGCAAACATCATAGATGCAAAGGGTGTAACAGGTGAGAATACTGCCTCAGAATGTTGACCAAGGAAGCAGCTGGTCTCACAGCTGATAGACACATGTGGAGGAACTCACAGGTCTTCCTGTTGGAAGAGGAACTGCTTCCTTCTGATGCTGCTAGACATGGTGTGGGAGTTCCCTGGATGAGGGAGGGTCCCTGTGGCATCAAGGTCCATCCCTGTCCGTTGTTGGGAGCTTCTCTGTGAGCCCCTGGATATCACTCTGCAGGGATAAAGGCAGTGTATTCACCTGATCTGAACCGAAATGCTGTACCCTGCTGTCACAGTGGCATGTCTGTGGAAGGTGTCCCATGCCCCACTGAGTGCCACCCCCAGTGCTCCTGTGAGCCAGGGTGGACTGAGGCTTTGCTACAGGGGAGCCTGCAGCAAAGAGGAGTCTGCTCTGGCCATAGTTAGTGTCACTGCTGCAGGGGAGGTTCATTTGTTCTCAAAAACAGCACTGGGGTGATGTTTCCAGGAGAGCTGCTAACCTTGCGACTGAGGGCTGCATTTGTAGTAGGTTTCTGGCCTGTGTCCTGCCCCTGCCCTGATCCAGGAGGAGGTGGAGAAATGACAGGCAGCATGGCAGGCAACAGGAATGGGCAGGGACCTGCAGCACACCAGGAAGAGGCTTAGGGAGCTGGGCTTGGTTAGTCTGGAGGCCAGGGAGGATCTCACAGCATCTGCCTGAAGGGTAGTCAGAGACAAGCCCTTCTCAGCAGTGACAACCAGGGTCAGCAGCATAATTTTGCAATGGTCCTTGGACCTTGAGCGGTCCAATTTAGAGAGTGGGGGGCCCTTCTTGCCTTGGAGAGTAGTGTAGCAGCCCTGGAACAGGTCACAAAGAGGTGCAAAGCCACCATCCTCAGGGGTTTCCAATCCTTGGTGGGACAGAGCCAGGGCTACCCTCATCTAGTGCTGTAGACAGTCCTACTCAGAGCAGGAGGGTGGACTGGAGAGCTCCACAGCCCCTTGCCACCAGTGCTTCTGGGATTCTGAGCTTCATGGAGAGACACGTCTGTTGATGACATAACCTGTCTCACAGTCAGCATCTAACCTAGAACAGGTTCTAACCTAGAACCTCCCTAGAGCTGCTCTAGGTTAGGTGCTGACTGTGCTCTCAGAACTGCTTTGTGCCAAGTGGAACCCAGGGTGTCACAGCCATGTTCTGGCCACCCTGCAGGCAAGAGGGGTGGCACCAGCAGCCAGCTGGTCTCAGTGCACTCCTTTCCTAGGCGTTCCTCTAGTTTGGAGTGGCTTTTCTAAATTACAGGGACTGTGAAGTTCTTGGCAGAGGCCAAGACACCAGTCAGAACCCCAGCATACTCAAGGTATAGCAAGGACATCACAAGCTCTCGGCCTTTTTGTGCCTGCTGGAGTGCTCCCTGTACAGCCAACACCTGCACGTGGCAGTAGGGAAGCCAAACAGGGCAGAGCTGTACCCTTGTCCTTACTGCTGTCCCCTGTGAGATGAACTGGAGTGTTAAACTTTGAGAGGTCAAGCTGTGACTCGCCTGGCATTGCCCCAGGAACCACCATCAAAGAGACATGCTTAAGGGAAGGATTTGAGGGGTGGGCACGTTCTCCCTTTCTGTGCATGGTCCAAATCCTCTCTTTTTTTCCCCTGCTTCCCTCCCAAGCTTTGATCCAGGACGTGGCCCAAGATGACACACAGAACATCTCTGTCTTCCTCCCACCGTGTAACGAAGATGCTGACAAACCAGAGGACGTTTACAAGTTTGAGGATAGTATCCTTTTCTGCAGCAGAGTGGGTTCCCATGCTTGTAAGCCTTGATGTCAGTGGTCTGGCAGGTTGGAGGGAGTACTGCCAGGCGTGTGAATGAGCTGAGCCTTGCCCCCCTCACAGACTGAAAGCTGAGAGCAGGGATATGCAGTATTCAGGTCTTTGAGCCTGCAAGTTCCTTGTCCTGCCTCTTTCCTACAGAGATCAGGAAGCTGTGCCTCCCTGGGGGAGTAGTAGTGAGGTCAGCCATGCAGGAGAAGGGCCCTGTGGTCAAACCACAGTCCTTCAGAGACATCTCTTGCTGGCCAGCTTCCTCAGTTTGTCACTGTCCACCTATTCATCATTTCCTTTCCCTGCCCCACATGTCCTGAAGCAGGGGTGGATAACGCTTACCTCACCACAGGCTGTTCAGATCAGAAGGCAGAACAAAGGCATTTGTGTTCTTTTCTTTAAAATCCCCCCAGTTCTGTCCCCAGCAGAGTATGAAGCGTTGCGGGCTCCAGCAGTGGTGTTTGTGAGTATCACTCCAGAAGAAATCACCAAGAGGACGGAGGAGAGAAGGTAATGCTGCTGGCAGCAGCCTTGTCACAGGCTGGAAGGGACCCCAAGGGTCCCAGAGCTCCAACCCCCTGCCACAGGCAGGGACACCAACCTCCAGGCCTGGAGCTACACAAGGCTGCCCAGGGCCCCAGCCAACCTGGCCTTGAGCACCCCCAGGGACGGGGCACCCACCCCCTCTCTGGGCAGCCCCTTCCAGCCCCTTACCACTCTCTCTGCAAAGAAGTTTCCCTCTGATACCTAATCTAAATCTTCCTTCCTTTAGCTTTAATCCATTGCCCCCCTTGTCCTGCCAAGGGGGAGTGGATTAAAGCTGAAGGAAGGTAACAGTCAAGGTCAGCCCTGCAAAACTGAGTCGTATTTCTCTGGGGCAGTGTGGCTAGTGCTGCGAGCTCCACAGTGGGCAGACTGATCTTTTCAGAGCAGAGGGAGGATGTCTGAGCCAAGCATGGCTGAGCAACATCTACCTTGGGGAACGTGGGTCATAGTCTTACAGGTTGAGAGAGTTGTGTGCACAGAAGCACGGCTGCCCTTTGGGGAACTGACTACAGAGGAAGAGTGGAGAAAGCCCAACTGGGGTCTGAAGGCAGGTTCCCAGAAGGGGGATGGCAGAGCTGGGCTGAGCATGGTATGTCTGTGGCTGGGCAGTGTCCCAGGCAAGCGCTGACTTGCTGTGGAAGTTGCTGTGGCTTGGCAAGTGATGTAGATGTGTACTTGGAGCTGTTGAGCCTTCATACTGTGGGGCTGAAAGCACTGACAGACAGTGTGCTCACAAAGCAGCCTTGGTAGGTGTCCTGGGAATGCTCCTCAAACAGGTGAGCGTTGAATTACAGGTGTGGCCTGCACTTCTGAAGTGTAAACTGGTTCCTGGTTCTCTGAGCCTCATCCCCCCCTATCTGTCTTTCAGCCACTGCTCCTTTGTTTTAGAGGAGCTGAAGTTCCTGTCTGCTGATGAGAGGAGCAGGGATCACAAAGCCCGATGCCTCTGGTTCCTGGACACCCTTATTAAGTTCAGCCACCTGAAAGTGATCAAGAAGAAGCGTAAGAGTTTTCACTTCCTCTGCTTTTAGTCATCTGCTGAGACTTGATTTGTAATCCTGTGGTGGAAAACAGTAAAGCTGTCAAGAATGAGCCATGTGGTCAAACAGCCAGCTGTAGCAGTTGCTTTCTGCCTGTTTTATGCTGAGGTTGATGATCTGCATGGTGCTGAGGGCTGTTAGGTCTCCATCTGCCAGGAGGTGTGTGTCTAGCCCTTCTCATTCCCTTCGTAACTGCCATGGGTCAGGATGGCAACATGAGATCCTCTGTAGTAGCCAGGGTAGCTTAGACTGCAAACCCTGAGGTTGTTGTTTCTGGTTTGTAAGTAATTCCACACTTAGAAACACTTCATCAAGAGGCTGAGAACAGTCAGTTATCTTCCCTCTTCCAGCCTCAGTATTCCAGGTGCTGGAGGCATACAGTAAACAACACATCCTTGATATGTCTTTGTGTTCTTGACAATCAAGGATGTGTTTGTCATCCTGTGCTTCATGTGTGGATCACAGCAGTCATCCCTCTGTTGTCTTCACGGTCTTGCTTTTCAGATGGCAGGAACTGCTGTTCTCAAAAGCACTGCACAAAAACATCTTCCTGTTGAGGTTCTTGAGACTTCTGATCTTCCACAGGACCTGTGTAGGTGTAGGGTCTCCTTGTAGGTGTTGAAAATGTCATTGTGAGCATTTTCAGTGGCAGGGGGCCGAGGGAGGAGGAAGCAGCATGCCGACCTCCATCACTGGAGGCAGAGGAGTCACCCTATAGGACTTAGTCATAGGATCACAGAGCTGTAGGGGTTGGAAGAGACCCCCAGAGTCCATGGGGTCCCACCCCTGCCCAAGCAGGGTCCCTAGGACAGGTCAGGGCTGGAATCTCTCCAGAGAAGGAGACTCCACACCCCCTGGGCAGCCTGTCCCAGGGCTCCCTCACCCTCACTGGCAAGAAGTTCTTCCCCACACTGGGGGGAACTCCCTGGGCTCCAACTTGAGCCCATCGCCCCTTGTCCTGTCCCCACAGACACTGAGCAGAGGCTGCCCATGGCCCCTGGGTCCCACCCTTCAGCTCTTGATCCCCATTGATCAGATCCCCTCTCAGGCTTCTCCTCTCCAGGCTGAACAGCCCCAGCTCCCTCAGCCTTTCCTCCCAGGGGAGATGCTCCAGGCCCTTCAGCATCTCTGTCCCTCCTCTGGACTCTCTCCAGGAGATCCCTGGCTGGTTGATCCCAGGGAGCCCAGCACTGGACACAACCCTCCAGTGGGGCCTGAGCAGGGCAGAGCAGAGGGGGAGGATCCCCTCCTGTCACCTGCTGCCCACACTCCTCCTGATGCCCCCAGGATCCCATTGTCAGGGAGGATGTGAATATAATCATGGTGCTGATAAAGACTGGTTAGTGCTGTTCCAGTTTTAATAGTATTTTGCAATAGGACTATCTATTGAAAGGCAGGAATCTATTAAAGAAATAGATGTACAGGCAGACATGGATGCATTTTAGACCTTTATGGAACCTTCTGGGTTCTCTGTGTTCCTGGGCAGAGGCAGTGAGTGCTGTGGTGGCTGGAGATGGGCGGTACGAGGATGAGTAGGTGTTTCTCACCCCTTTCTGCCCTAGATCCGATGGGTCCCGACTGCCCACACGTTATCAGCAGGAAACTCATGAAGAATTTTACATCCCTGACCTACAACAATGGCAGGTAAGGAACTAAGTTTGCTTTGATATGATTCTGTGATTCTTGAGGTAGAGATACAGTAGAGGTCACCTTGAAGGGCCACAGACGTGTTACCAGGAAACCTTCCAAACTAGCATGCTGGTAGCTGCCCTGGTGAGATGGTTTGGCCCTGGCTAGAGGACAAATGCTCATCAAAGCCAGTCTGTCACTCCCCTTTCCAGCTGGAAAGGGGAGAAAATATATATTGGGAGGTTTAGGATTTGAGATGGGGACAGAGAGGGATCACTCTGCAGTTGGTGTCAGGGGCAAAACAGACTCAATGCAGAACAAGAAAAAACCCAATTTATTACAACTGCACTGCACACCCAGTGAAACCAGAGTTGGGTAATGAGAAGTGAGTCCAGGTCTCAAAGCACCTTCCCCCACCTCTCCCTTCTTGCAGACTTCACTCTAGTCATGATTTCACTCCCTTCTTCCCCCCATTGTGGCACAGGGAGGGGCAGGGACTGGGGGACTGAGGCTTCGGTCAGTCCCTTGCAAGTTTGTGTCCTTCTGGGCTGGGGGGGATTCATTCCTCACCCCCCTGCCCCTGCTGCACCGGGGGTCCCACCCCCAGCAGACAGTCCTTCACCAGCTTCTCCAGCCTGAGTCCTTTCCCAGGGGGCTTCAGCTCTTCCCCAGCTGCCCCAGCGTGGGTCACTGCTCTGGCAGGCAGCAATAAATCACAGTGTCCCTCAGTCCCAGTCCTCTGTGGGGTCACCAGCCTCCCCCAGGAACCTGCTCCAGTGTGTATCTCTCCCATCTCTGTGTCTCTGTCTCTCTCCATGGGCTGCCAGTGCTGGCAGGGGCTGGCTGCAGCGTGGGTCACAGCAGCTCCTGTCTCCCCGTGCCCCAGCCTGGGGCCTCTCCAGGGGCTGCAGGGGGGGTCTGGGCCTTGTCCATGGGCTGTGGGGGGACACCCGCTCCACCATGGGTCTCTCCAGGGGCTCAGGGGCATCTTTCTCTTTGGCACCTGGGGTGCCTTCTCCCCCCCACTCCCTGCCCTTGGTGTCTGCACAGCCTCTCACATCCTCTCACTCCCTTCTCTGGGGGCAGAATGCAGCTGCCTGCGGGTTTCCTCTGCTCACTGTGATCTCCTCTCCCAGCGCCGATGGGCTCGGCGTTGGTCAGCACCAACTCTGGCCTTGAATCGGCTGATGTTTCCTCTCTGGGGCCTGCAGAGAGCTGCTTCTGGCTGCTTCTTGCAGGAGCCATCTCTGCAGCCCCCCCTTCTCTACCAGCACCCAGCCACGCAAAACTGTGACACCTGTGTCATGGCTGGTGGTAACCCCTGTTAGACAGCGAGCTCTGACTCCTGACTGGACAGGCAGGGCTGTCTGCCAAAGGCCAGCCCACCCTGTGGTTCTGTCAGCACACAGAGTGTGCCCAGCCTCCTGCCAGGGTGGCAGAGCAGCCACTTGCTGTGCTGCAGGCAGCTGGCAGCACCCACCTGAACCAAGGCAGATGGGTGCATCAGCTCTTCTGCCATCCCAGCATGGGTCAGGAAAGAAGTAGTCAAATGGATAAACAATGGTGCTGGGTTTGCACTTAGATAGTGTAATTAGTGCAGCAAGTGCTTCACATGAACCTACACCTGACCTGACTGACTGGGATTCTCCATTGAAACCTACACAGCCAGAACTGTAGAGGTTCACAGGGGTTACCTGCCCTTTGCTGACATCCACACTGTTCCACTGCAGCTTTGCCCAGCCCTGCCCCACCAGCAGTGGCAATGCTTAGTGTTGTGGCTGGTCCTGCTGTGGAGGTCAGCCAGGAGGAGCCACGGCCCCCTGACCAGAGGAGAGGCTGGGAAGCTTCCTCACTGTCCTTTACAGCAGTCAGAGCTGCTTGTGTTGTTCCAGGTGTTGTCTTGCTTCAGGGAGAGCCTCGGGCAGCTGCTGGAGGTGCCTTTGAGCAGGTGGCTCTTGGCTGCAGCCTTACAAGGCTGTTAGGTACAGCTGAGCAGTTATAAACCTGGGTAAATGCTTTCACCCATCCTCTTGAGTGGAAGCAGTGAAATACAGGCAAGAGTGAGCAGGGTCTTACTCGTGCCAGAGTGCCTTCCCTGCACTCAGGAGCCAGCAGCCCTGCAAGAGGCAGTGCTCAGCCACTGCACAGCTGCACTGCTGCTGTTACTGGGACGTGGGCAGAGAGGTTGAGTCCCGGTGGACCAGGCTCGCTCTGAGGGCTCAAGTGAGTGACAAGCAGTCAGATCCTCCCCCACGACTGCATCTGAGGTGCTGTTGGTAGTTACACTGAATGCCCCCAGAACCAGCTTCCCTTTGCTATCTTCCAGCCTGCCAAAGAGACTCAAGTCATGAGCTGGTTTTGTTGAGGCTACACAATGGTGAACAACCCCAGGAGCCTGCACTTCTGAACAGGAACGGGTATGCGAGCACAACGCAGCCTGTTGGGCCCCTGTGATCAGAGGTCTCTTGTTTTGAGGCTGTGTGTCCTAACTGGGGCTCCAGCTCTGTCTGTACCTCCTGGGGCTTTTGCTTTAGGTTCATGCCCATGTCTTGTCTCCTCTCTCCTGCTGTGCAGCGTACAGAACTTGGTCTCTGCATCAATGAAGACTAAAATCACAGCATACGCCATCGCACTGGCTCTGCACATCAACAGCTTCCAAACAGACCTCACTGTGCTGCAGAACGACATGAAGCTGCACGAGAGCAGGTGAGCCGTCCTGTTTGTTCACAGGCAGGTTTGCACTGCAGCAGGAAAGCCAGAAGTGCTGGGGTTTTCCCTCCCAGCTGCAAGGTGTGCATGTAGTTGGTGTTCACCTGGAGGAACCCCAGGCCCCTGAAAGTTACCCACTCCGGGCTTGGCGCTGAGATTGTCTTTGCTTCTGACATAGTGATGGGATTCTTCAGCAAAGCATCAAGAGGCTGTAGGCAGAACTGCTAATCATAGCAGTTGAAATAAAGATTTGCCCCATCAGGGTTAATGTGTTGTGGTTTGTAGCAGCTGAGCGCTGAGCACCACGCAACTGCTTATGTTTTAAGGGGCAGGGGGGCAGAATTGAGGATGGGGGAGAGGCTGGGAGAAGAAAAGCCAAGGGACCCAAGTCTTGCAGGCTGGGATAAGGATAGTTTACTGGCAGAGGTAGATATAATACCAATAACAGGACTTCATAGCAAAATATACAAGACTGGTGATACACAACGCAGTGCCTCACCAAACCATGCAACTTGGGCTGTACAGCTCAGAGCTGTCCCCAAAACTCTATCCTGGAGCTGCCTGCTCCTCCCCCCACCAGCCCTCTTTATGCTGAGCATGAGGTAGTTGGTATGGAATACCCCTTTGGCCAGGGTTAATTAAGGAAATTAACTCTATCCTGGCCAAACCAGGACATGAGTGGGCTGGAAACAGCTGTCAGAACAAGCTGGGGGCAGACCACCTTCGCTGTGTTAGCTGCCAGGGGCAATTCTCTGGGTGTGTTTGTCTTTAGGAGAATACAGAAGTGCTGGGCACCTGCTGCAAGACCTGCGTTTCCCAGCAGGTGTCAGCCGGAGCCTGCTGCTGTCTGGCTGAGCAGATGAGCTCAGCAGGAGCTTGTTGCTGCTGCCTCGCAGGGGTGAGGTGGCCTGCTCATCACTATTGCCCTCCCACCACATGCCTGGTCTATGGGTGACACCAAGGATTGGTGTTTCCAGACCAGCTCACCTCTGTTTCAGCAGGATGGCTGGGATGTCGTGCAGCTGGGCAGGGCTGTGGAGGCATACCCTGCCTTCTCTGTAGCTGAGAAGCATGTTGAGGGCTATCCTGGGGTTGCTGGCTGAGTGATGTAGTGTTGACATCCTGAAATGGCTGGAAGTTACCAAAGCCCCTCATCACCTTTTGGTTTGGCATGCTCTGTAGTCAGCTTTGATGCAGTGGCTTCTGATTTTGCCCCCAGATTCTTTGGGTAGTGGTGGGTTTAACGTCAGCGTTTGCCATTGGGGTGTGTTTTGGTTTGGAGGGGGTGGCTTGGGTGGGGTTTTTTAACTAAACCTGTTTTTGCAGTTGACAGTCACTTTTGTTCTTAACTGCTGTACTTGAGCTGGGAACACAGGGCATAGGATGCTGTTGAGGAAAGGGTAGAGGAGGCTGGGATCTGTTGACATCCTTCCCAAGAAGGATCTGCCTCGTAGTCTTTAAATGATTTCAGCTTCTGTTTCCATGGTATCTTGAGATGCAGAGAACACATCCTGCCCACTGGAGCCTGCTGGCCCCTTCCCTGAGGCAGAAGGCTGTAGGTAGTCTGCAGTGCCATGGTACAGAAGGCGTGTGCACCCCACTGACACAGCATTGCTCTGGTATTTTCCAGGATGATGGACATTGCAAAGGCCATGAGGTTGAAGATCTCCAAAGCAAAGGGGCTGCCAGGACTTGAGAACGATCAGAACCACAAGCTGGGCACTCTCTCTCTGCCCCTGCCTGTGCAGAAGGTGTCAGACAGCCAACGGAAGCGCAAGAAAATGAACTGATTTGTCTGGGAGGTGAAACCATTCCTGTCTCAGCTGCTGCTCTGCACACAGAGCACCATGGGGATGCTTTTGTCTGTTGCTTTTGGCTGTTCAGCATCAGCATGTGACCGTGACAAAATGCTGTCTTGAGGCTGGGGTGAAGCAGATGTTCACCTCAGTAACCTGCTGTTACTTTCTATGTGTGTAGAAAAGGCTGTAATAAAACATCTGTCTCTCTTTCCAACTCTGTGAGGTGAGAAGGATGTAGGTTGTGCTGGAGCAAGAGAACGGAGTTGGAAGCTGCAGGTCCTTCCCTGAGTACTGCCTGGTTGATTCTGGCAGTGACCTTTCAGCTTGTGGCCCATTTTGCCCCTTTTTTATGTATGCAGAGTAGAAAGCATGGAAGGAGATGGACTAAGCAAAGCACTACTTAGGTTTGACTCTGTGTTTGCTTCTCTAGAGTTTCAGTTAATTCTGTGTTGAAAAAACATGAAGATGCAACACAGACAAAATATTTCTACCATTTGCCCTGTGCTGGTTTCTTGCCTGGAGGAGGGAAGATTCCACTGACTGGAGCTGGTGTTCCCTTCAGAAAGGTTGATTAAATCCACAGCTATGGACTCCCAGTCCTTGGGAGAAAAGCTTCTGGGTTGGCTTCTCAGCATTTTCACCCAAGTCCTGGGCTGCTGGGCTGTCTCATTGCGTCACAGGGACCCAGGGCTTGTGCAAAGCTGAGGATCACCTCCAACAGAAAAAGCTTATGTGAAATGGGGCACATGGGATGTCGACACCGGTCTTCTCTTTGAGGTGTCTTTACTTCAGGCAGTAATTTGGGGTGAATTTTGGCCTTTAAGGGTAACGCGTTATGTGCCTCAGTAACCCAACATTCACAGCCCTCATTAGAAATGCCACCAGGGTTCGATTTTCTGGGTGTGGGGTAATTAATACCATGGGAATTGCAGATCATAAATAGCAATGTTTTTATCACAGAGTGGTTCAGGTTGGAAGTCTGCACAGGCTCAGCCCACTTTGGGTCCTTTGTGTTCAAAAAAAAAAAAGGGTAGATGAGGTACTTGGGGATCTGGTTTAGCTTAGGATGGGAAGGGTTGGACTTGAACTTCAAAGGTCTTTTCCAACCTCGTGGTTCTGTAAATGTGGAGCTCAGCAGGGCTTGACAGGTCCCTGTCTTCATCAGTCACCCC